>NW_026940850.1:0-12542 GCF_032062105.1 Saccostrea cuccullata
TTTTTTAAGGTAGAGTTTGAGTAATTATGATTTAAAACAATATCCCATGAACCAGTACTTAAAATTAACAGTCCAGACCCCAAGATATGTTATGATTTTAAAAGAACTCGACCCACAAAGTGCCTCATATGGCCTAGCAAATATAAAAAAATTTAAGAGGGCTATAAAATCAATATTTCTGGTGAATCTTACCTTCGACCATTGATACAGTTTACATGTGCATCATTTCTGTCAATACCGGATGTTTGGGATATCAAATTAAAATCTAAACCTAACAATGGTTCGAAGTTTTCCGGGAAAATGCCGAAAATAGGACAGTTAATAGTGATTTACACATAGAGCACATTCGTTACGGCAAAGTATTAAACCAGAAAAATAACAATCACTATGCGAGAGATATTTTCCAATGAAAATATTTACCCGTAACGTGTGCGCCCCTATTGAAAAAAGAAGAAACCATTGTCTTTGAAAGAGCTATGACTACAAACCATAATACATTTTTTTTTGTTTTACATAAATTTAATGCATCGAACAAGGGGGTATTATATTGATAAGAGTAAAAGAACAACACATTTCTATCCCACATGTTTCAGACGATAATTAATAGTGGAAAAAAATTCTGAAATCAAATTCGAAAAAAAAAATTATACTATGATCATGTACACATAAATGTGACGTTACTGATTATTATACGTCATTTGTGACGTCATAAAAGATGTAAAGTGAGGTTTCACTTTTTTATTTAAAAAAAAATTTCTAATGCTTTTATGGACGTATTGGGTAGCTTGCTGTCATTAATAAAATGCCCTTTTGAAAAAAAGAAGAAATGAGTAAAATTCTTGAAAAAAAAAATCATTAAAAAAAATCAAACATTTGGGTTTTCTGTAAACTGGATCCTAAATAGAACTCATGTGAGGATGCGTATAACACACAATATGTTTTTGACGAATCCCCTTATCGAACTGTATATGAATTTTTACAAAACGCGCAGTTACTGTATCATCCTTTTCAACCTAAAGATACTTGTCTGGCTTCTTATTTAAAAATAGTATAAGTATAGGCCTATTTGATATATCTTTTATTTACGTCGAAAGAATAAATCTTGATACACTCACTGTTGTTTATGCGACATACTTTGAATATGTTTCCAGAATCAAATTACATATAATTTATTTTAATTTTAATAAATGTTTCTATATGTCACTATAGTAATTACTAGAAACATCGCTTTCCCCCTAAAGACGGTGCTTAGAGTCAAGAAATAAAAATAAGCTTAAAAAGTTATACACTTTGATAATTAAGAAAGAACACAAATTGAAGCATGTATGTGTGTGTGTGTGTGGGGGGGGGGTCTTTCATCCTATCTTTCTGTATTTCTTCATTCATTTTTTGCAGTATGGTCGAGACACTTCAGTAAAAAAAATATTCGAGTCAATATTATGGAACTATAATTTTTTCAAAGTGGTGTGGTGTAGGGGGAGTTATGTCCACTTGTTGTATTATCAATTAAAATAAAATGTTTAAAGTACCCTTTCCAAAAATCAAACTTAAATTCATTGACAAGGAAAAGGCTTTAAATCGATTAACCCAATCGGAGGGGGGGGGTGTTAACTTTAAATGTGAATATATTAGCGATTGCAATCGATTGCAGATTTGCTAATCGGTTAACTGCAAAACATTCTGGCCTACATGTATTAACCATGCAGTTAGTCGCATCAAGATATACATATCAATTGACATGATTTTCTTTCATATACACAAAAAGGCTAAAAGGAGGTTAGAAGTTACATTCTGTTTATTATTTTGATCGGGGTATTTAACGTACATAAGAGTATATTCTATTTCAATTTCAATAGACAAGAAAAAATTAAGAAAACCATGAATCTTGCTTGAGAAATCAGAAAGGGATAATTTTCCAATGTAATTCTTAAAGAAGTTAATTCTGCGTTAATACCATAATCGGAACTAGTCTATGTCTGAACTTTCAATTTATTTACAATTTACAGCGTTCTTTATAATATTAACTTTAATCAAAAGTGCTTAGCGGTGGCGATGTTTTTAATATCGTAAAAAAAAACACAGAACTATCTGGGTAACGACTTGATGTTACATAAACAGTAAATAACACTTTACCAATTACACTGCGATCTCTATCTGGAGAGCTATAACTACCTCAAAATATGGTGTAAAAACCCTAAATAAAAATCAATGCAGCACTTTCCTTTCTAAAAAAAAAAAAAGCAGAAGGGAATTTAAGGAAACTGCGTTCAAATTTACATATATTTTAAATTTTCCGACTAATTAATTAGTACGGATTTTCTAACGGGTTAGCATCGTTCCGACCGATTAATCGATTAACCGGTTACAAATTGTCATCCCTAGTATATATATACACTATTCTTCTTACCAAATGCAGAGGACCTGTGTATCCTTTGGGTGCGCTAGTATGGTATTTTCTTACTTTGCTTTTATTTACTCTGAAATCTGAACTCCCACTTGATCTGCTACGGAGATTGTTTGTTTCTCACCAAGTTTGTTGGGGGGGGGGGGGGGGGTGCAAAGAATGAATCTTCATATAACTCTGCTGTCTCGCACTTTTTAAAAGCTAAAGTCCTAAAGCATAGTCTGTATAAATACTCATAAGAGATTTTTTGGGAAAGAGACTTTCAATATATACATGATATTGAATAAATAATATCGTATACTTTACTGTAAAATCCCGGCTTAGCCATTACAGCTATGGAGATAATTGTATTATTGTATTAATAATAATTGATAATTGTATTATTTGAATGAGAAAGAGGGGCGTCTTAAGTGAAAAAAATGAATAACTGACCCATAAAACCACTCGATCTTGATTCGTGCTAGAGACCGGCAAAATATAAGCATAGATTCTTGATTAAATTATATGACAGGTTATTCCACAAAACTTACGAGTTATATTTGAAACGGCTCACTATAAATTCGCTAAGACACAATGGAATCTGTAAACAGAGCGATTGCATTGATATAGCTTTCAGTTTGAGCAAAATCCTGTTTATTCATGCCAAACAAGTTAATATGATCTTCTTCGTATAGGAATTCAATAATTCTTAAAATTCACTCGTGTATTTTTATTTCATTTTTGTTTGTTTGTTTTTTTTTTACAAACTCTCTCTGCGTAGTAAGATAAATGATAATTCACTTCAAAATACTTTTAATGCCCTTTTCCTTTCGATCTTCCCCCCCCCCCCCCCTAAATATGTTGATCGGACATGTGAAAAGCCTATACAAGTTTATTTCTAGCTTTTAAAAATTATGCTTTAAAATACCTGCGAACATGGAATTTTTTACATGATCTGAAAATTACGATTTTTTTGCCGAGGCCAAAATAAAAAAAATACCTTTGTTTCCCCTATAACGCGACCTACCAAATTTGATCGCGCCGACTAAAATGATTTTTTAAATAAGATGATAATTCAAAAAAAAAAAAATTTATTGTTAACCAGGTTTTTTAAAATACATGTACAGTTTCATCAAAATCAGTTTTTATCAGAACTGCCGACATTGTGCTACTGTGATTTTCAAGCATTTGTTGGAAACAAAATGACGCCCAATTGTGATTATAGAGAATTAGTTCTTCATAAAATAACGGCGACGTATCAATCTTACACCTTTGGCTATTAAGAATTCTTCACTCTTGAAACAATTCGATAATAAGTTGTGACTCAAACAGAACATTTGAGAAAAAAAATTGCTTCAATTATGTGTCTAAGCACCTTTAATAAATAGGTGCATTATAATCCTACAGTCATCTCTATCGCCTTTTTACGTGACGTTATATTACAAAAAATGACGTTCCTAATGCATTTTTCCATCAAAACAATACCATATTGCAATATCTCGTTTTGAAAAAGTAAAATAGATATCGAAAAAAGAAAAACGGTTACGAAAAGCTTAAAGTCTACACTATCGATAATAAATATCATGTTAATTTTGGGGATGAGGCCATATTTTATGGTTCGTGGATTAAACTCTTTTAATTTATAAATAATATTTACAAGAATTTCTCGCATATTTTTCAATTCAATAAGCATTGTTTTTCTCATATTTAAAAAATTCAATCTTGGAATACATGTAGTTAAAATAATGCACATGTGTATTTTTTGGATATTCTTTTAGTTTCAAACAAACAGTACTTTTATCGCCAACTTCATATAGAAACACTGATACATGTACATTGTCAAGCGACTTTACGAGTTTAATTATTAAAATTCCAATTCACTGTAGTATTAAATTTCTAAACATCAAAACAGAATATAACCACTAACATAACATCGACGAAAACGATATGAAACATAAAAACTCTTCAACAATTTCAACATTTCGAAAAGCCTGCGCTATTGAAAATAGTTCGATTACAATATGCATTCAGCAGTGTACATGATGTATGTGCACAAATTGTTTTATCACGATTATACCAATAAAGTAAATATCTAATTTCTCTTTCATTTTAATTCTCAAGCAAAAATATTGCTCATTAACTTTTCCAACGATTGGGATGTTAAAAATATTTGTTTGAATATCATCTCGCAATTGGACTATTTTTTTTATCGGAAGCGTCTGATTTGATGCTGTTTGGTTATTTGTTTACTGTGCTTTTTATAGTAACACAGACGATCATGAAGCCTATGGCCAGAACTTTGCTTTCAGCAAAGCCCGGCTAAAAACAAAAGGCAATCATATAAAACATAAAGAATGTCCAACGTCTGCCAATACTGAAAAACAAAGGGCGATCATATAAAACAAAGAATGTCCAACGTCTGCCAATGCTAAAAACAAACTTAATCATATGACAACATTATAAATACTAAGCAACATAAACTGAAAAAAAAACCCAGCTAGGCTTAAGTGTACCTCTATTTTGCAATACATGTATGCCAGTTTATCAAGTCATTAAAATACTGCGTCTTGAAATTCAGTAAACTATTTTCGATATATGTGTTTCTGGTTAACTTAATCAAAATCGTTTATGAACACTCGCCTGTTATTAAGGTACCACGTGACTAATTGTACCGGGATTTCCACTAAACTTAGGAGGATTATATTAAGATAAAGGTCTCCAGATAGCTCTTCCACACCAAATGAAATGGCAAAGTAAGAATAACCGGTAGAAAGCCTGGATAGATATCAATAAACAAGAGTTTAAAATTTCTTCAATACATTCTCTCTCTCTCTCTCTCTCTCTCTCTCCTTGATAGAGTAGAGAGAGCTTAAAATAAAATAATGATAATTTTGTTGATAATACTTCTAAATTTTTAACTCAAAGATGATTTTAAAACTTACCATATAAACCAAAGCAAGAAGGAGTGCTTCGTCAGCGTTGTGTCTCTGAATATATCCAAAATTGAATAACTCTTTTTGACCACTTCTTCAGTTTCTTTCTGAATTATTGCTATCAGTTTCGTCACATCCGTTCTTTCTTTACCGTTTATGATAGCAATTTTCTCTATAACTTCCTTGGCTTTCTCAGTTTTGAAGTGGGAAACCAGCCACCGGAAACTCTCGGGAACCATACTGAAAGTCAGTTAAAAATTGCGAGACTCAGACCCCAGGTATTTGGAGATCACTGATTTTCGTTTGGATTATTTTTCGTTGATTTCAAGGTATGAGATGCCAATTTGACTGAATTCATGCCTTCCAAGAAATGTAAAATGTCATAGACATAAATTATCAGAAATTTTTCATCAACGAAATAATTCAACGATAAATTCAAATTCGAAAATTGGACCCCAAAAAGCGATTTATCAGATTTATTTTTTGTTGTAAAATGAAAAAGCTATAAAAACAGAAAATAAAATGGTTTAATTAATATAAAAGTTAAATTCGGGGAAATAACTTACATCATTCCCAAAAGGAATGGAAGAGTTATAAGAAAGGTCGCAAAATGTAGATACCGCCAATCCTTCAACCAGAAGGAAACAAGACCGAGAAGAGCTGCATTAATCGGACACGTGTCGATCGCCATTATCATCGCTCGGTACGTAGTGGGAATAAACTCCAGCACAAAGTTTAAGTACACCGTTAAGAACATCCCACAGGCTAAACCAATCAGAAACCGCGCAATAGCAAACATTTCCCAGGAGGAAGAGAATGCACAGAGCAGGTTGCTGGCGGCCAGGAGGGTGAGGGACAGGAGTAAAGTGGGCTTACGACCAATCAGATCAGCAACTTGACCCGCGATAAAGCCACTAGTTAGAAGTCCCACAAACTGCATGGTAGTGATGATAGACGTTATCCATTCTTTCCAACAAATTAAGGACCACTAAAAGCAAAGTTAGCATTATTCGATATATTTTTGCTAAAAAAGTTTCATTATATTATATCTGACGTGACAAACCGTTCATCATTTACCCCCCTCCCCTTTACGAAGAGTGGTAGGGTATATAGTGATGGGGATGTCCATCCTTCTGTACGTTTAGCTGTCCGTTAAATGAAATATATATTAAACTTTCACAGAATCTTTCTTCCATTGTGCCATTTTGTGATCTCTTATTTTACTTTTTGATCCGACACATATTTTGGGTTTCCCATAGCAAAACATGAACAATGTCATTTCGTCGATAATATTCAAGGGTAGAGATCTCTTATCCGCAATTACTCCTGTACATGTACCACTCAATAAAATTTTATGATACTTTCAGAGATTCTTCATTACATAATGCCATTATACACCTATTTTACTTTTTGTTCAGGTCCCCAAGAGCAACACAAGGACTTTCCATTATAATTATATAGGAGATGGGGTATTACATGTATATAGTGAGCTCAGTGCTCACAGTACCTTAAGATCATTTTTTTATATTGCAAAATGTTACCAATTTTTCTTCCTTTCACAGTTTCTTTTAATAAAAATGGAACTCGTAAATTTACTTACTTGGTCATTGGTCATTTGCAAAATTATTTTGTTTATACAAATTTTGGTTGCACAAACAAGTACTCAGAAGTTGACATCAAAAAGATTCTTGAGTTTCTGATTGACAATATCTATGTAGTTTTTGGAGACCAGGTCTTCCAACAATCTATTAAAATTCCCATTGGTACCAATTGCGTCCCGTTAATAGTAGACCCATTTTTGTATTCATATTTGAAGCAAAACTTGTGCAAAATCTTATAATTGAAAATAAGAAAACACTTGCCGTACGTGGTCTTCCACTGAACATTTTAATAATGTGAAATCACTAATTTTCTTGTGGGTTTAACAGGTCGGAGAGAATACTCGAATACTCCATGGAAATCGCGTATAATACCCGATATAAGGGTATTGTTGAATCCGCCAAATCGGGTATAGGAGGTGTAGTCACCAAATAAAACTTAAACAATGGGATGGCGCATGTTGCCGAGTTAAGTTTCATCTAGATACAAATGTTTTCTTAAGGTATCACTCGCCAAGTAAGAATTTGGGTGTCAAGATAAATGAGCTCAGGACAACAAATACCCGTGGAGCTCAGTACATTTCATGATCTGCACACAAAAAGGCGTTCGATTTGCTTTATATTTTTCATAATGTTGAAAGTATATGCATCTTCCTCATGTTCATTCATAACACAACAAAATTGCAAGGTATCAGAATTTGGGAATTTATAGTAAGGCCATTCCAAGTTTTTTCTCTGTTTAGCGTCCACCCATCTTTCAAAAACCTACCTACCTATTCGCAAAAAATGCACAGGCAAAACATAAAACACAGGCTTAAAAGTCATAAAAATGACGCCCTTCAAATGATTTGATCTAAGTAAACTGCTGTAATAGAAGAAATATCTATTCTTAAGCAAAAACAATGGATTAAATGCTTAAAATTCACCCAATATAACTTACTGTACAGAATTATTTGGAGAAATTGACAAAATTCAAAAATTTCGACTAAATTTATCAATTTCAGGACTTCTGATGTTGTGTGTTTTTTCTTATATGGGGTGTCAATAACCAAGGCGCACGCGGATGCTAAACATAGAAAAAACTTGGAATGGCCTAATTCCACATCAACACGACAAACATGAACAATTTGTAAATAAATCAAATTATACGGAAACACATTTCACACACAAGATATAAGGCCATGTATAAACAAATGATTGTCTATCGTATCTAATTATGCGTCATGAATTACTTTCACATTCATCTTATGCATAAAATCAAATTTATTTATGAATGTAATAAATAATGTAATGATAAAAATGTCTAAAATTTCGGCTAAAAAACCCTCTTTCTCTCTTTTTTTTTTTTTTTTTTTTGAAAATCTTTATTTTTTTTTTATCATTCATACATATTTGCAGAATATGTCTTCAACATTTAGCAGAGACAGTGATAGTTTCAGGAATACAGCTTATGAGAGAACATATCTGTTGATCGTTTAAGTTCGCTAAGTCATCAATATTTTACCATTTCTTGGCGACTTCAAAGGGGGATGCTAAAAGCTTCTTGACCACCTCTGACAAAACAACCTCGACTGTGTTCTGTATGTGTCCAAGAGACCTCTCCTTTCGCAATCATTGAATTAAATGTTTATGCAAAGTTTTTTGCTATGTCTTTGAATGTCACGGTCGGTTAAACTCGGTTATATATTTTTAATTGTAGATTTTTAATTTTTAGATTTATTCATCAAATAAAAACCATGTAGGTAAACAAACAGCAACCTGTTATTTTTCTAAAACAATATGATACTACAAGTAACTAAAACTCATATTTATTTTTTTAACACATTTTTCCTTATAGATGAGAATAAGAAAATTTTTTGCATAGGTAATAAGTATCACAGATAAAATAACTAAAATGAAACTGTGACATATTGTCTAAAACCAATCAGATAGTACGTTGTATAGCATATTATAATGAGGTTTAAAGATAGCGATATAAAAAAAAATGCGTAAAATAGACAACAGAAGGTAAAATCTACCCTGTCTGTCAAATAGTATAATAAAGAAAGGAAGTGCTACAATTTTATAAAATTTTAATGTCCAATGAGGAATTGTATTCCCAAAAAGCAAGACAAGAGTTTCCAAGGCGCAATTGAACACTCCATTATTTTAGTTCATTAACATGTTCATAAACGTAAAAACTATAAGAAATGTGAAAACTTGACTATGTGATTCATATTTGAATATGACTGTACCTCGATCTATATTGAGAAATTCAATGTATTATAAGCTCATGAAAAGATGTACACATTTGACTTTTATTTTTAACCCCCCCCCCAAAAAAAAAAACAAGAAAATCCTGTTCTCAGGACTTCTCGCTCTCAATTTTCACACAAATGCATAAAATAAAGGTAAAATAGCATATCTTGTATCAATTAAAATGCAACCAAACATGCACGGTGTCTTTGAATAAGAATTCCGATGCTAAATTGACATAAAAAAAGATACTCGCCTTTAATTAGCTATTTTCAACCTGTTTTCTGTGGGTATTTATTTAACCTTATTTTATTTTCTTCTTTATAATAACGTTGGTATTCTATTATGGCAGAGATATACAACTATGACTCGCTTATAATACTGTACTCTCTAACTGTTAAGAATAATTAATATTTCACGTGAAAGGGGCGCCATATATTTTTCAGTAAAAATACATAACACGGCGTTAGTCGTTTAATTTCTTTAAAGTTTCACATTTTGTGAATAGTGCACAAATTAGAAAATTAAGTATATGGGATACTTAAATGGGAAACAGAGACAAACGAAGTGTAGTTATTTGTTTTTAGAAATTATATTGAAAAATAATTACGCCATTGTATCCTCTTTGTTACCCCAGCAGTGTTTGTCGTGTGATTTGAAACTTATTTGACAACCATATAAATTAGGTTTGATAAAAAAAATTTACAAGATACTGATGTACAAGTAACAGTAATTGACATAATGCGCCGTTGCTTTAATTATTCTTTTGTTTTTATAGAAAGTTGCACGGAATACTCGATTTCGCGGATTCAACGATACCCTAAAATCGGGTATTATACAGTGGACCTTCAGATATCCGGACGCCAGATATCCGGATGCTTCAGTATCCGGACGATTTTTCATCAGAACGGAATTTTAAAATGTTATTTTGTCTTGTTGAACTGGTGATTCAGATATCCGGATGCTTCAAATATCCGGACAAATTGACTGGGAACCAAAGCGTCCGGATAAATGAGGGTCCACTGTACGCAATTTCACGGATAATACCCGATTTCGAGTATTCTCTCCGACCTGTTTAATTTTCGTTGTTTTTGGGGTATGGACAGACACACGAATTTATGACAAGTGGGAAGTGTAGACTTTCATATGCATTACTAGTTATTATTTATACACTGAACTGACAAAAGATTTTCACGTTATTTCCCAATCATGAAAAGGAGCACATGGCGGGTGTGACCAGTTAGCAGGGGATTCACTCCTTCATGGCACCTGATCCCATCACTGATGTTTTAGAGGTCCGTGTTTGCTCTGCTCCTAATATTTATTACTTTATGGACTTTGATATTAAATATTGTTTGTTATCTCCATATCCTTCATTTATTCTCATTCATTTTACCCATATTTCAAAGTTTCAACTTCGTGAATCAATACGACTAAATCTAAAATGATATTTATTCGAGCCCATTCAAAAATGATATTTATTCGAGCACATTCAATTCTCTTACTTCATTCACTATTGTGTTTTTCTCTTTGCTAAAACGTATCGATAAACAGGAATATCCACCGGGGGTGTTGACAAGGGGACTGCATGATCTAAGTGATTCTAGTCTATCGTCATTTAAACCGGAAGTTCCATTTTGCGAAACACACCACCAGTCAGGTGTACTCCCGGCAAATGTCATCATGAAAATGCCCCATGTGATTGCCAGTCGACTTCCGTTAATGACGAAAATGAGCAGCCATTGAAGCTTCCCCAAACCCCCGGACTCTTCCAGAACCTTCTCTAGGATATCATCAAGTTGTTCGTCAACAAACGTCATCTTGTGTAAAATGGCTACTTCCTGAAAATAAAAAATCAAATGCAGAAATGCACAAGAAAGAAGTTTCTGATTCTTATTTTCGTGTCTACGTGGGGATCCGGGTTAGAATAGGTCCTCAGTACCTCCTTGCTTGTCGTAAAAGGTTACTAAATGGGGCGGTCCTTCGGATGAGACGGTATAAACCGAGGCCCCGTGTCACAGCAGGTGTGGCACGATAAAGATCCTTCCCTGTTCAAAGGCCGTAAGTGCCGAAAGCATAGTCCTAAATTTGCAGCCCTTCACCGGCAATGGTGACGTCTCCATATCAGTGAAATATTCTGGAGAAGGACGTTAAACAGTATACAATCAATCAATCAGTCGTGTCTACGTTAAGTGTAGTCTGAAATATCTAACGTTTTCCTGTCTATTTACGATTTGAATATTTTTTCGTGCCAAGAAAACGTCAGAACCGGCGCCATCACGAAAACTGGAATTTCGTCGTCTCCAACCTAAGCTGATTTTTGATACTTGCGAACTAAACTAAATGCCGAAATCAGTATTTATCAATATCACAATGCTTATAGTACTCACCAATATCAATGAAAAGAAATAAATCACTTCATACTTCGATGCAGGTTTTGTCAGATCTTAAAATGCAGGAAATGAAAACAAAACTCGGGTGTCTGGAAAAAAAAAATGTTTTCATTGAACTGTTGGACTTCTTTAAATAAACCTTAAAACGATGTTAGTGAGTACTTAAGACACTGTACTGTTAATACGTTGTGAATTCAGTTTGCATTTAATTTGGTTTGCAAGTATCTAAATCAACCCGAGAAAGTAGGTGGAGGCGACGAATTTCCAGTTTTCGTTATGGCATTTTGTATTAAAAAAAATTGAGGCGTTCTCAGTCATTTCAAACGTGACTCTGGCATAAGACTGACAGGAAGTTCTGACTTACACTGTCTTTCCGAACCGAATTCGCTAAAAAGTAAACTCAATGAATTAAAAATTTCACAAATCTTCTCAGTTACTATAAAAAAAAACATGGCCAATTAAGAATTTCTTATGTTGCTTACAAATTTGCAGTTAAATACATTATTTATATATAAATTTAAAGACCAATGTCAACTCTAAGACTTTGCATACACACATGGGTTTTTAAATACATGTATTTACCGAAAAATATGCAGATATAGTTTTATATGAACATACTGTAATGTTGATAAACGTTTTCCACTGCAAATCTTAATGTCGCTGTATTTATTTACAAATTTCAGGGTGGAAATCATAGCTGTAAAACAGCTCCAAACAAATTACAATGGATGTTAAAAAGAGAGCTTTATCTTATGTAGGAAATCACTTTTCGCAAGGAAATGCATGGATCTTATTTAATATGAAGTCAGCATGTCGTTACAAAAACCATCGACCTTGACTTTTTAGTTTCTCGCACAGAATGCAGATCTTTTTTTAAATAAAACTTAACTGAAAGTAACCACAGAACCTAATATCATTGATTCTAGTTGCGTGGACATTATAATGACAAGTTAAATTGATGCAAAGCATCAAATCGGCCGCTAACAAAATCTAGCATTTG
>NW_026940851.1:0-12658 GCF_032062105.1 Saccostrea cuccullata
CTTTAATTATAATTACATTGTTCCCTTACCTGAGAAACCTTTTCTTGGAGGGGAGAGAAATTAAAAATTTTTAAAATGATTTTAGAGAGACCCAAACTCACCTCCCTTTACACCCGAAGCATTTATACATGTAAACCTATTTGAATCCTTGAAAATTGTGTGTGATTATGAATTACAATAATCCTGACATATACCGGTTGGAAATTGACATTGTTTGTAAATACATGTATATGTAATTAATTAATGGGTTTGATTTATATAAACATGACAGTAATTTAAAATTATTCAAACATTTAACATTAATAATTATATAATGTACTGAAATTATTACATTCTTTCACCCATAATTAAAGATAAATGGTTTGAAATTAAAGGTCCCTGATCATGACATAATTATCATTGAATGGAATTTTTTAACGTGTACTAGTATGCTGCTTCTCAGGGGGGATGGAAGTTTACTATTGTATTTTACAAGTACTACTCAATCAAGGCAAACTATAAGGAATTGTTTGCATTCGTTGGTAGACACATGAAATAAAATGTACAATAATACGGTGGAAATAGAATTCCCTGTAGCCACAATGCCTGTAAATTTTATGTACATTTTTCCTTAATCTCAAAGAATATTTTAATATCCCAAATCTAAATTGTTCACTTTACTAATTCCTTGCTCTTTCCAATACTATGTAAATGCATTAGAATAGCAGCACTTTGAACAGAAACCAAACTGTTTGGTAGCCCTTTTCCTAACAAATAACTACTAATGGACCCAACCCAGAACTTCTTTTTACTTTCCAGAACAATGATTTTTTGTACCCCTCTTATTCAGTCAAGAAATATGTTGTAATTTTCTGCAACATTTTCCCGCATTAGTTAAGAGATGACCCTAGTTACCTTTTATGATTTGTTGTACTGAAATACTGCAAAGAGAATGGAAATTAAAGTAATATCTAAATTACAATTAACTAAAGGAAATAAGAACAAACTATGTAAATATATATTTTATTCATTGCTCAATCATACATACAGTCAAACAATCATCATGAAAGAAAAAAACAATGATTCACAAGTTCAATGAATACAGTAAGTGTCGTGACCATGATTGATAACGTTTCTTTTCAACTATGGTGTTAAAATAAAATGTACAAAAAAATTCAAATCTGTTAATTCAGCATGACTGAAATGGTGCAATTTGTAAAAATGCATTGAAAAGTGGAGAGAAGAAGCAAGGCTAATTTTCAAAGTCCTAGTATATACAAAATGATATATACTCTTCCATGATACAAATGTATTAGAAAAAAAAATTCCCTATTTAATATCAAATTTTTACAAAACCCTTTTTTACTTTAAACATTCAAATCAATATTCAGGTTTCAATTTCTTGAACATGTTGAATATATTTTTAACACAGCTACATATTGTATTTCATAATAATTATGCACATCACAATCAGTTACACAAGAAATTTAATTTTCAACTACATGTTGTCAAGTATGTCATGCCACAGTAAAGACAATCTATTTTACATTCAACAAATTGCAGAACTCTGGTCTAGTCATAACAAAGTATTCCAGTTTCACATTACACTGGTACATCTAATCTGATCCATTTGAATTGTCACAGTCAAGAGCATGATCACCGAAGACCGAGAATCCATATCGTATTCTGTTTCTTACTATAAACGAGTGATTTGCCAAGTCTGCTTACATGGAAAAGCTGTCGCCTAACTGGATTGTCTTCCACCACAAATAACGAATCACACTTCTCAGCCAGAGGAAACACATCAACAATTGTCCAGTGATGAATAGTTCCATCAACCACATGCTCTAAGAAAAAGCAAATGCGTCCAAACTGGTGGCCATTTACACTATGCAGCTTAACGATAGACCTTGGCTTATTCCCTCTGTATTTGTCGCCGACATAACGGACACTCCTACCATTGTCGTCTGTGATATCAAGCGTTCCATGGCATTCAGTCACAGTGTCTGTAAACTTGATAGCACTTATCTTCAAGTCCATTAGATAGAAATTCTGCATGTAGTGGCACATTTCCTTCGTCAGCAGACTGCGAGCGTTCTTTGTTGGTTGTTGGTTGTGTGATGCAGAACTGGTCTCGTTGCTCATCTCCTCCATTATCTGTTGGCTTATCTTCATCAAGGACTTCTCACCACCAAACACATTCCTGGGATTGAACTTCTGACTCAAAATCATGTAAATACACCAGTCATAAACCTAAAAAAAATCGATATTTTAAAGTAATAACTTTAAATATTTCAGGAATCTTAATGTAGAAAATTTACTGTTGTTTTTTTTTTCATTGATGGTGCATATAATCATATATAAGTATTCAGTCTACCAGTTGATATCAATATATTTTAACTTGTTTAGGATTTACTTAATTGAAATTGTATCTAAAATTAGTGCCACTTACTACATATGTTTCCATAACAGTAGACTCCTCTATCCCTTTCTTTAAACATTGCCTTGTTATCCAGCCATTTGCCCGTTCGTAGGGGAATAACCATCTACCATACATGGGTCCAAGTTTGGCCAAGTCATCCACAATATGATGAATCAAATGGGTTGTGAGATTCTAAAAAGAATATAGGCAATGCAATTTTTTATATTTTACGTGAATCTTAAGAATCATTCTTGATGCAGCACAGTGGGTTTAAAGTACTGATCCTATAAATCAAGGCAAAGATTGAACTGCTAAACAAAATAACTTGAATCAATCTAAAGCAACCTTATCTCAGTTTCAAATTATCTCTGTTTCAAACTTAGGACAGCTTATTTAAAATAAATATGTAATTATCTATCCACTGACAACAAGCCTATATAAACTGTTATAAACAATGGCCAACAGGTCTACATATGCATGCATGTAATTTTTTTTCACATTTATAATTAATATATCATTCTTAATAATACAGATTTTTTTCTGGCATTTTACCTGCATTGTAAGTGGAAAGTCTCGTTCCAGCATAGCGAGGGCTTCATGTGTATCAGCTTGGAGTTGAGGTAGTTCAGATATAGTCAGCTCAGGTGCAACCATTCTTTTGATGACATCACAGATGGCCTGTAGAGTCTTCTCTTGAGCTGGAGGGAGAAATCCACGAATACACCACTCAAATGCCCCTGACGTCACAAACTGAAAATGAAAGCAAAACACATGTATTCCAACGATGAAATTGAAATTAATGATCCGATATAATCATGATAATATGTGTTTAAGATCCAGGAGTACTTTTTTTAAGATTAACCTGTTTTTGAGTCACATATGAAGTTAAACATAAAATTACTCATCCCTTTAACATGTATACAGAGAGGATGATATGAAGTTTTACTAATCTTTTCATTTTTATAGCGTAATGTGTATCAACATGTATTTTAAGAAATGTGTGCAAAATTTCATGCATCGAAGTGGGTTTTTTTTCCTAAAAGAACTGGATGAGTACTTAGGTAGTAAATAAATAATTAAGTCTCAGGCTACTATAGTTTTTAAATTTTGATAATTCATGTATTTTATCATCATCAAGGTCATAACACTTAGATCAAAACATGCTATTCAGCATAACTACTCAGGCAATGATTGCAAGTATCAGTATAATATAGATATGAATTTAATAAATATGATTAACTTACTTGAAATTTTGAATTCATCTTCCTTAGAGTCCAAATTTTGGTGAAGTGGGGCCCCGGGAAAATCTCTTGTGCATGGGTATAAACAATGTTCATTGCTCTTTCATCTGCTAACTTCATCTGTTCTTTAGTTAAGGACCATGGTGTCTCCAACTCTGAATGGCATTCTTCAATCTCTGTCTTTTGAACTTTTCTTTTCTTCTTTGGTTGAACAACATCTGTTCTTCCACTCTCTGGCCAAACTTGAGGAAATCTGCTGAATTCTTTTTCACAAGATTTTACCTTCAGGTTGTTGAACTTGCCAGAAAGCATCTCCATAAGATGGCTGATGAAATCTGCCAGTGTATGCATGCCGTCAGGTGACATTTGCTCGATCCTATTGTGATATGGCAAATTCTGAAGAATGTATTGACCTTTTAAGTCTGTCTGTTTCTGATGGTTTGTTTTCTGGGATTTATTGGGCTTCCGTTCGTACTGATTCCTTAGGTGGATTTCCTCTTCACGTGAGAAGGGCTCTGGTTTACTGTTCATGTCCTGCCCCTGGGTGGCAAATCCCTCGGAATTACGTAGCGGATGATCAGCAGAAAGAAATCTTCTGTTGGAAATGTGGATGGTTTTCTTCAGATGTTTGCAGTAATGGCCTGTTTCCGTACAGTAGGGGCATGATCTGAGGCCACCATGTCCAGACAAATGCAGCAACTTAGAATATCCGGGGATATCACAAAGATACTGCAGCAGTGCTACCTTAATTGACACAGGGGCAGATGTGTAAGAGTTGTGAACTGTAAATTCTGTAAGAGACAAAAGTTCATCAACAACAACAGACAGATAGGGCTCCAAGGACTTTGGTTCTGCTCCATTCTTGCCACTCGGTATAATCCCCATTAGCATCATAGGACCAAGCAGCTGTCTAATGGATGTGGGAAGAGTGATCCATGTCAGAATTATGGGCCACATGGACTTCTGGCAGGCTGAGTTTCTGTTTGGATTCACTCCATCGGTGAAAAGTGACAATGGTACGCACAGTTGCTTGTCCATTTCTTCAAACACTTGACCTTTAGCATACCAGGAGTGAAATTGTGAACTGTCGGTAAAGTCCTTTAACACTACATCACGATTACTTCCAGAATAAGTTATTGTTTTTTCATAGATCAATTTACACAGGTTTGATGTCCCAAACCACCGAGCCAACCGCGGTCCAATAGGCATATAGGAAAAAATTTTCCTTGATTTTCCATTCTCCATCCTAGGTTCAGAACACTTCGGGCACACATTGTCTCTTGCCAGCTTCAAATCACCACTATCACGAAAAATAACACAGTCGTTGATGCATACATCATGCTTCTCCAGTGGCATCAGAAATGGTGCAACAAAAGCTCTGGCCTCCTTAAAAGTTGCAGGCAAACAATTTGGTTGGGGTAGAGATGACTTTTCACACTGAAGGCTATCTGATACGGCAGTTTTTGACATTCCATTGTTCACTGAAAATATGTAGAGATGTTTGGTCACTGCCTCAAGGACTGTTGTGGATGATCCATCAAACAGAGGTTGTCTGTACTTCTCACGGTGATACTCATTTTCTGCATGATGAAATTGGGGTCTAGGCAAGGAGGAAATATCTTCTGTTAACTTCTCACTGTGTTTGTAGAAGGAATACCGTGATATCCAAGCAACTTGACAGTTGAAACATGTGCAGAACTTGAGGGCAGCTAAATAATAAAAATAAGCTTTACATTACATATCTGCATGATCAGACTTTCACATTATCAAATTACAAACAACATTTCTGGAATTATTACAATTGATATTATGTTTCACTAAACAATTTTTAAAAAGAGGATAATTATTAAAGTTAGAGTAAATATATTGATGCTGTTTTATTTTTAAATTCTAAAATGATCATTCATTAAAAAAAATAATTTTTACCATTAGGTCCTTTTTCCTCCATGCCCCCACTTATTGCATATGCATTCAAAATGCATGCCCAAATGAAAAAAATTATAACTATCATAGAAAGAACCTACTCCTATGGCACTGGAAGGGATACTGACTGTGTGTTAATTACTACTGTTGTGTATGAATTGCTACTGTTGTGTATGTATGGTTGCTACTGTTGAAACTCAGAGATCAGTCATCAAAAAGATGAAGTGTCTTTGATCAAATATCTTGCAAATTGAAAGCTGAGATTGCTGCCTACAGGGGTTTTTCTCTTAGATATACACAAGTCCAGAGGAAGAGTTGAATTAACAATGATTTTGTTAATTTATCAAGTTAATCTTGTTGAAATGTTAAGAAAAATCAAAAATACTTCTTTAATTGGTAAGACAAAAAAACTAATTAATTAGTTCCACTAATGGTCTTTATACAAGATTTAAAAAAAAAATATTGGAGAGGCACAACCATACTTCTTGTGTAAAATTTCAACAAATTTGATACCTTAATTTTTAACTTTTCATATAACACTTTTACATGTGTAAAAATAGATTAATCTTAATATATAACCTTGATAATCTACACTGTAGGTAAAAAGATGCAAGTGAGGATTTTTGAAAAAAAACAAAATAGACCTTAGAAATATTTAAATGATGATGGTGATTTGAATTTGTAATTTAATTGAGATCAAAATACTCTTCAACAGTTTTCATGGTAATGCTGCATTTTCTTGCATTTAAAATAAATCACTAATGTTAAGCATTTAAGTAAGCACCATGATTACTAATACACTTTGTATGTACATTTGAATAAAAAAGGTAGCAAATCAAATGAAGCCATCCCTTTTAACAAATTAATTATTTCTAATGGATCTATAAGTGTAGGTATTTAATTGCATGTTTGCTTTATCAAATTAAGTAGTGGTATATATATCATAAAATGAGGAGTAGGTAATTAAATTTAATCGGTTGAAGTGTTGATAGATAATTGGCGTAAAATACTTTACCTTATTCTGCCAGTTTAAAACATCAGTTGATCGTGATAAGATGGCTACAAATTCCGCTTTCCATTCCTTGTCCTGGGATAATTCCTATCCTGTGCAGAACCCGCAGCAGAGACTCTATAGACAATGTGACTTTAACTGTATGTGTTGTGCCAAAATGCAGCTTGGAAATTACTGTCCGTGCAATGTTCCCAAGCAATCTTGTGCAACCCAGACTGTTGAGCTTGACACATTTCCTCAGACCATGACAGTGGATAACTTGTGGAAAAGGGGGACATCGGAACACACTTCTCTACAAGTAAGTAAATTTTTATTTTTATAAAAAGGGTACGGTGTCATTAGATAAATTTAATGTATCACTTTCTTTGGTTATGCTGACTGAAGGCTCAGTTTAATTAAGTCATATTTCATTTCATAATACAACTGTATCATAATATGTTCAAACACAACACTTTCTACGACTTTTCAATAGAAATAATATATTCATTCATATGCATGTGTTTCACATAAGACAATACTATTTTAAATTTACATTCTTTTAGAATGCATATTGTGTAATATCATTTGTCTGTTTCAACCATCAACATTTTCCACAAAAGTATATAAAATTCATGACCAATGCATGCAATGCTTAGCTGATGTAACAAAATAGAGATAATTTTTTAAGCGACATTTCACCTGCATGATAAAATTAAATTTCCTACAGCATACCACATGTATCACAAGTACCTGAATGAACAAACGGCTTACAAAAACCTAAGATACACATAATACAAAATCAATTTTAAAAATTTAATCTTAATTTCTCTAATCATGTTCTTATAGTGCTATGAAAAAATTTGAATGGATTTTCTTTTAATCATTATATCATCTTTGATCTATTAATTCTTAATGTCAAATAAGAATCCTAAATACACTGCACATTATAGAGGTCTAAGGCCATGGTATTAGTGACCTAGCTATACTCGCAGATGTAACATGAAATCTAAGGTTTATTTCTCCGTTTGTAGTGATTAATTATCAGTTCAAGCATTCTCAACATAAAATTTGGCCTATAAGCAGATATGGTGAATTAATTGTACATTTTTTTTTGTAACTTCATAATAATCATGGTAATTATTGTTAATCAACAGTTGATTGTCTTTGAACATTTTTCCTGGCAAAGAATGGTGGTTCCCATTTCAAACAACTCCAAATTAATTTAAATTTTAATAACATGTTACTTTTTTCATGTGTAAAGACTGTTTTCTATTGTGATTTTAGTCTCATAATTTTACCAGTGTATGCAAACTTTTATCACAGTTTGTTTAATATATACCTTGACTAATCTCAATCTGCAGTAGGTGCATTGCTATTTGATATAATACGCAGCAGCTTATCGGTAATACGTTTGTTATTTTTGGGGGGGTGGGGTGGGGTGGGGGTGGGGGGTTGGATGCAATATCCAAGAATGTGAACATTACTTTCATCATATCACAAGTATCAGCTTGCAGGGAAAACACTAATTCATGGAATACCGATTTTAGAGCATCTTGGGTAGATTTAATGCTAGAAATAGTACTTAATTGTTATAAAATACCTTTGTATTGTTTGCATGTACTCAGTAAGTTAAATTATTGCTCCATAAAGATATAAGCTACAGATCAATAGTCAGCATGGTCAGTGCATCAAGTTGATGTGTGATGTATTGTATTGATTATGTTAATTACTATGGGTTTTATAGAGACAATGAAAAAGTATTGATTCAAAATCACATCCCCGATCATCGGCCTTCAACCAGTAAATCAGGCCTCTGTCCTTCGGCCCTATGGCTGATATTGATGTCTTAAATTGGACTGATACAGAGTGTGATTTAGAAGAGAATATATATACTGCAAAACTCGTTTAGTACGAACAAGGATATTGCAAATTTACGGATATAGCGAGGTCAAATTGGATCCCCAGCTATACAATTTAATGAATTTCATATACGGTTATAATGAATTACGGATAAAGCAAAGTTATTTCATAGATCCCGGTGACTTCATTATAACTGAGTTTTGCTGTATTAATCTCTGTAGTGTAGGGTCACTTGGGTACCGATTAATTACAATATCAGGTTTTTATAGATTATTTACATAGGACAAGATAGGGTAACAGCTGAATTTGGCCCCTTATTTGATGTAAAAATCAGAAAACTGGTAAAATTGTGAAAGTTTGTAGATAGGAAAATAAAATGATGCTTACTTTAAACCAAGTGCTAATTTATATTCAAAGCTTACATGGAAGCCACTAGAGGGTGCAGATGTAGGACATTTTCCAGAATTTACTCAATTCTAGTGGAATTTCATCATATTTGAGATACTTAATTTTCTCTTCAGAAAACATAGAGCACAAGCTTGCCAATCTGAGATTTTTACACAAAAACTGCATCTGATATTAGTGTATAAAATATAAAATATTTATATATATATATTTGGTAGATAGGCAAGTGTGTGCTCTTTGTTTTCCGAAAGAATATGTGCTGTAAAATCAATGAAAATTTGCATAAAAATGAGAAATGTCGAAAACTGACCTATTTCCTGACCTCACTGTGACCTCTGTATATTTTTAATCTCACAACCAATACCCATTTTGTGGTAGGGATGACAACAGGTTTCTATGGATAAATTGTTTGATCATCCTGAAAGACACCAAAAAGTCGGGAGCCAAATACTGGTCTTAATTACCCTATCTTGTCCTTTTTTTTTTAACTAAGTATGTACTAAATTACTGTAAGTGTCAATCTGTACCATTCTTAATTTTGAAAAAAAAGAAGAAATTTTCACATGATGATTAGATCAAAACTTGTTATTGTAAACTGACATGTAACAAAAATTATATGTTGTTTTATTTCAGAGTCTTATCACCAAATCCATCGACAAGTACAATTTGAAATCTTCAAAAGACACTCATCTCCAAACAGCAGTGAAGGAAGTGGTGACAATCATCAGAGCGGGCAATCATTCTCTCCAAACTGGCGATGAGGAGAAGAAAGTGAAGAACCGGATTTTGAGGGCCTTAGAGTGGAGGCGGTACTATTCCAGAAAGAGGTAACTCATATGTTTATAAAAAAATTATATATATAGTCCTAATTGAACAGTGGCTTGTTGAATACCACTGGATGGTTAGATTTACTTGATTGCGAACATTTTTCTAGTGTCAAATTTGCTTCCATAGAAGTTTACAGAGTTAAGTGTAAAACATAAGATATACTATTATAACTAATTACTTCCCCCAAACATAGTGATATTTGTTGAATACATAATTATTTAAGTCTGAAATGATACATGTTTACTGATTGACTTTCCCCAATAACATGAACAATTAACTTACACTCACTCAATCATTCTTGATTATATTTCTAAAAAGTTCATTTTATTTTTTCTTTTAATAATCACATGCATTTAATTTCCCTAGGAAAAAAATGCAAATAATATTTTAAATTAAGAGGTTTTATATTATCCTTTTTTTGCTGCATTCTTTGTTTTAAATTGAAGTTAATAAAGGATACAACAATTAGGCTGAATAAATCAATATGAATTGTTCCACTGATTTCCTATTGTGCACACACAACTCTCAATTTGTGCATGTCTCCTACATGTAGCATTACATGTATATTTTGAAAAAAAAGTTATAATGCCTGGTTTTACATATTTAATTTTTTTTTTTATATCACTCTATCATTGTATTGCTAATAATTAACTATTTTATATTTATCTAAAGAGCTCAAGCATTTTTTTTTTTAAATCTCTTCTTATTTTTAGAACACATGCATCAAGTCTTGGTGTGAAAGTGAGTAAACTTTTAAGGAAGAACCATGCAGGGACTGATCAGGCTGAGGGAGACAAAGAAAATCTGCTTCCACAAGATCTGCATGAAGTGTAAGTACATGTTTTCATATGTCAACATTTATATGATATCTTTACATCTATAAATTAAACGTACATCCTGTTAAAATAATTACAAAAAATAAAGATGATATTGCTACTAGTTTTTGTTGTTATATAAATATATTAATAACCTTACATGTATTTTATACCAGTTTCTAATATAAAAATTTTTGTTACAGAGGGCATGATAACCGTGGTTTCAGCGCAGAGTCTCAAAGCAGTTCAAGTGACGGCGACATTCCCCTGGCTGCTTTGGCTCAGAGAAAGGAATTGAAGAAGCCCTGATTCGAGTGTAACGGTTGCTTAACTTGCCTAAACCGCTGAAGAACTCAGTGATATTATTTAAAAGACTACTTTTTTGTGTTTCACAGGATGTGGATTTGTTTAGTCAACATGGTGAAAATACATGAACTTGTTTTCAGTGACTGATGTTCTGTACTTTAATATTATAACTGTTCATGTGAATAAACCTTCTAACTTAAATTGGTAAATGATTTTCATTTGAGAGCTATATGTATTGATCATATTTATTTATATAAAAATAGAATAATAAATTATCCTTTATCATATGACTTACACTTTCTTCTCCTGGACCAGATTTAAAAATATCAGATGCATATGTATTTTGCATGGCCATGATCATGATGATGATATCTGACCTTATGAAAAAAATACTTACGTATGATTATGAATTGATTTCATTGCTTAGCATACAACATAACATCGTAAGGAATCATTTACGATAGTCATGATAGTACATGTAAATTAGCATGAATTGATTGGGCATACTGCATTATCGACGAATAAAATATAGCTCCAACTAATGAAGCTTCGTACGATCATGACAATTGCACATTTCATAATTCACTTTGAAAAACACTCAAAGCAGCTTCTACTTACTATAAAATTTACATTCCAGACTGAAGAATGCGTCCTCGTGTACTCCATTAAGTCAAGGTCAGCTTCTTGTGATCTTTTCTATCCTCCATCCTTTGAAGAGTGTTTTCCCCAATACACGGATCTCGATCCCGAAATTTATTATGGTTGCATTAGACTTAGTACCAGACAGGAATTAAATTGAAACAATTTTTGATGCACCTTCGATTATTGTAATCTCACTATTTCTTATAGTCAAAATGATGTCATTTACCTACATGTAATTAACTCATTTGGAAATTATAATTTAAGTTTAAGAAGTATTTTATTCATAATATACAAAGTGTACAATATGGATTGAACAGCAGGGCAAGGGCCTATATTAGTTCTCTCATTTTGAGATCAAGGTACAATTAAATTACAGAACATATTTTGGAAATTTTAATGAAAATATTTACTGACTTAGATAATGCTCTTCGTCAACAAATTATTTCTGGTACAGCGATATTTTTTTTAATATTCTTCTTCAACGCATATTTCAAAGCATGTTTTAGCAATAAATATTTGACTTTGGAATTGGTCATAATACCCGTCTATGTTTTACGTAAGAATAGGTATGTAAAAAAAAAAACCCGGAAATTTCCGCCATGTATACAAATTTGATGTCACACGTCGATCCTCTCAATCAAACCAATACTTAAAAATTAGTATTAATTCCTTCGACATACTTGTAATACACCCCTACTTGTTCCTTCAATAAATTAAAAAAAACATAAGATTTTTTTTTTTCTTCTTTCCTGATTTTTCGTAATATCCCTATGTATATCGAACCATTCTTGAAGTTAACGTTTAATATCTTTGATTTCTTTGTTACAAATTAATATTAACATGCTACCCTGATTTTTGCGTAAATTCTGTGCGTATTATTTTACATGCATCTGTACATGTGCAACTATATGTATATCTTGTGTAAACCATTCTTGAAGTAAACGTTTAATATATTTGATTTCTTTGTTACAAATTAATATTGACAGCATGTTATTGTGCAAAAAATAAATGTCAACAAATAGTAAAGTTGAAGTTTATATAAATATTTATATATATAACAAAAGCCGCCTGAAAAAAAAATATATTTGAGTTGACAATAACGTAAAGGTGCATTTGTTTCCTGACTGTCTTTTGTAAAAGGAAAATCACTACTGTGCAACTACATTCATTTATTTGATTGCAGGGTTACCAAGATTAAAAAATATTTTCGTTTTCATAAATGCATTCAAATATTTACATTAGTTAT
>NW_026940852.1:0-12545 GCF_032062105.1 Saccostrea cuccullata
TTAATTTTTTTACACTTTGACAATGTATGGAAGTCTTCTAAGATACAGAGAGGATATTATATTGTGTGATTCGATATTGGCTTTATCCAACGAGTTGAAATGGTGAATTTATTTATTCGCAGGTTGCCGATAAATAAACACCTTTTAACGGGTTGGGAAAAACAATATCAAAACACACAATTTCAGATGTTCTTTTCATCTCATACGATTTTCGTTTTTAACAAAATTTAGACCTCCCCTGTCAAACTACTTGAATATTTCTAATTCAAATTGATGACGTTAACTTGATGACGTAGCACCGTTGATGTTTACATGTGTCAAGAGAAAGTAGATCGAGTTCAAAATTTAGAATATTTGCTATCTGTATATCTTTGAAAACATCAAGTGAAAATTGCTGGAGCTTTACATCAAACGAACTTCTGACTGAAAGTTGTTAGGACTATGGGGATCGTGAAAATCAACTCTTTTTACGATGGCAGTACAAATCGTGCTAGGCAAGATGTTGTTTACTTGATGAATATTTTTTAATAATATATCAAGTACTTTCAAAATCTTTTGAATGTAACAGTATATATAAGAACATCCATAAACAGTTTTAATTCATTATAACTGCAAAAGTTTACAAGGGGTTTAATGAGTCTTGCTGGGGAGTTGGGTACTTCAGCAATAACCTACATTTATCTGAATTCATTATGACTGTGTTTGTACAAGAAGAGTTTTACTGTATATATGTCTATACATTGATTTCAAGTACATGTACTTGTGCTAAAATTTAAGTTAGTGGTATTGTGTCTCACCTTCAATGGAGTCGTATTTCTCATTGTAGTAGCAGAAGTTATCAGACAGCTCTCTCCTTATGACTGCCTCCTCTATGTATGAATCCACAGACTCCTTGTATTTACTGCGGTACTGTCTTACTGTCAGGATACAGCGCTGCACTGATATCTGTCCTATATATAAAGACAAACATTGTTAATATTCTAGAGTAAGATTACTTCTTGTATAAAAAAGTTTAGAGATGAAATATGTTTGTCTTCATAATATTCAATGTCTTTATATGTAACTTTTGTGCTGAAACTTGAAAGTTACCATACATAATTATATATTGGCTTGAATATACTAGTACATTTATAGGAAAAAGGCAATGCACCCAACACTTAATATTATCAACTAAGTAATATATACTGTAAAATCACATATCTTCGTGGGGTCAACTTTTCGTGGTTTGAGTAAAACTTCTTGGTTCGTGGTGATATGAATTCGTGGATGAAGAATTGTTGAATAGTTATGCATGTAACATTTTACATTTTGTGGTGGACATGGCCTCTTCATACATCGAAAACAATGAAAATTACTTTATACAGGGTTATTTTCGCCCCGTTTTATTTTCACCCTTTCACACTTGCAACCAATTTTGTCCCGTTTCAAATTCGCCCAGTCATAGTTTTGTTTAAGAAAATATATTGTATATTTTTGATTCGCCCCTTTTAAATTCGCCCAAACAATGAAAGGGCCCACGAAAATTTGTGATTTCACAGTACTCAATAAGATTGAATATATATACAGTAATAGCAGAGACTTGCCAAATTTGACCCAGGGTGACAGGTTGCTGAGGGCGTTTTTATTTGGGTTATTTCTCTCTGATCCAAAGTACTTAAGTCTCTCTTTACAGAAGGACTCCAGCATGTTCAGTCCGGCTGTACTTCCGGGCACCGCCCAGTCCACCTCTGTAACCTTACGATCCACCTCCAAACTGTCCTCAGCAGCTGACCAATCAACTGGCTGAAAATTTGTATATATTTAGAACTTTACAAAAAATATACATTTGTTGCCAACAATAGATTTTTTATATACTGATTTAAGTTTTCACAGAAGTTAATAAAATTTTTAAATTCATTTAACTTAATAAGTTTTACGAGTTCCTATGATGGGAAAGTACTTTTATAGCTTAGACAAAACTTAGCTTGACCCTACAATTCATTACTCCTACCTTACTTGGTGACTTTGATTTGTGTGGGTGTTTGCAGACTGGTGGGAATTCTGTTAAGAACTGGCTTAGCTGATTGTGTATCTTGTTCCTGATGGTCCGGGCTCCGTACTCCAGTTTGGGTGAAGCTGCCCAACATGGAACCAAGTTATGAGCATCAACCTTAAAAATACAGCATTTAATATCAATTCTTCATGTTTCCTCTTTTCAAGAAAATACATGATATGAAAATTTTCCTGGATAAACAAAAAAAAAAAACTTTAAATATTTCTTAGTTCCTTTCCTTCTTGGTATAGAATATCAAAAAAGAGAGTTTTTACATGAAGGGCACCACAGACAAGAAAATTGTCTTGACATGGGGTAAAAACATAGTGTCAGTGATTCGGGCCATGATACGTGAGTGACAATTCAAACTTATGTATATACAGGTCTCATTTTTTTCCTCAAATATATGTCATCATGTTTATGGTATTACTCACTTGACAAAAAGGGACATCTTTAGGGAGAGCTTTTGTAACATCAGACACCCACTCTGCTGGAACTCTCAAGGGAGAGAAATCTGTCACCACCCCTCCTATCTTATTCTCTTTCACAAATGGAGGTAAAACATCCTTAGCGTGACCAATAAGCAGGTGGAATGATATGTCTAGGTCTTTACATTCCTAAAGCAATGAGAAATTTATCACAATCTGGTTGAGTGTACAGTACAAACTGTTTAGTCTGGCACCTGCGTAATATGTTTCACTGTGAATTCTGACTCTTATTTTTAATTCCCACTGTGCAATTTGATAAGATTTGGTTAAAACTCATATATAAATTTTCAGAACAAAGGGCATGATAGAAAAAAGCATGCAAAAAATAATTTTTCGCATTGTTGCTATGGAAACCACGCGCCTTTCAGATAGCGTGGTTTGTATTTATCATGACACTTGAATTTTTGGTTAAATAAATACTTTTTTATTACTAGTCATTAAAAAAGCTTTTTAAATTATTATTTTATTTATATAAATATACTCTATTTTAACAACTGTAGATTATTGAAATTCTCTTCACCTTTGGATAAATAAAACTAGTTTTTGGAGGTTTATTTTCTTTAAAAAACAGCAAATTTGAAGTACTCTATAAGAAATCTACAACCACTTTAAAGCTAATCAGCATAAAATATTAATTAAACAGTATTTGTTCTAGAAGAATCCAAAAAAAAATCTGCAGGCAACTAAAGCATTTGTATATAATAACTGATTTTAATCCATAATTTTCTGTCACTTTTGCTTCAAATTACCTCCCTTTGGTATAGCTCTCTAACATAGGAGGAATAAACGGTAGTTTGTTTTCAATAACAATGTACAGAAGACTAGCAGAAAATTACAAACTTGGAGCAGTCTGAGCCTCTGTTTTGGCGTTTTCATGGGTCTTCATTACGGTGAGTGATTGAAATTTTTACAATTTACCATTACAACAGTTACTGAAGAATGTCTAGCATAAATTAACCATGCAGTAAAATATGTAAAACTTGGCAAGTGTTTTTGCACATTTGAATTTAATTCTGATTGATTATATATGTTAGCATTATTTTACTATTTATAACTAAAAAGAAAAGATTATGAATGACCCGAGGAACCAGGAGGAGGGGGTATGCCCCCCCCCCCCCCCAATAATATTGCCGATATTAAACTATAATATGAGCAAATGAAATTAAATCCCCCAACTTAGATTGTTTCTGCGGGCCTAACGTGAAGAAGTTGGTCATGATCGGTTACATAACTGCATCCCAAATTATAAAGTTTAATTTGAATTAAGTTTGATTTTAATTTGTTGTATTCACGGTATGACTTTTTGTATGTAACCAAAGTCACTCACCAGCTATAATAATTATAATTGATAGTCGGGTAAATAAAAATTTTGTATAGTAAATATCTTTATTTACCATTTAAGAAAATACCTGATTTTTTACATGAAAAAATTTATGAAAACCAACACTATTATGAAATATTTGTAAAATGGAATGACCTTTGTTATGGCGCCTGTAAAACAATGAGGGACAGGGGGTTAACTCTGTACTTAATATATTTTAGTTTAGGAAAGGGGATTACCTTGGAAGTATTGTGATACAGACAACTGTATTATGTAGTGGACTAGTGGTAAAAAAATATATAACTTTTTGCTGATGTCATCCAGTGTTAACTTATAAAAGAAAATTCATATTCAGCTAACATTTTCTCCGGTACCACTGAACTAATTTAAGTCAACTAGGTTCAAATAATAAGCATCATGAGATTTAAAGCACGTAAATTTATGAAATGAATATCGATACTTCATTTTTTCTGGGGGAGGGGGGGGGGGTTATTGGAAAGAAATGAAAAACATAATTTAGAGTTTTGACAATACCTAGAACCAGTTGACCTTTTTATTGCAACTTTTTAAATTTAAAGAATAACTAAAATCAATACGGTCTCAACTTTGTGTTGTACACTTCTGTTTTTAGAATGAAATCCAGCACTTTGAAGCCAAACTCGGAGGGAAGCAGAAACAGAATTGGATGGGCTTATATAGAATTAGACAGGAAAAACATAAATAATAGTAATAATACATTTAGTAAAAACGTTAACTTTTTAAAATAAAATGATAAACCATTGAGATTTCTTGGAATTTAATTGATTCCAATAAACATGCTTTGCATTCATCATCATTGCTCAAGCTCAACTAGAAATGGTTCCTAGTATATGAAGGCAAAGCTGTATAATATTATTACATTTTAATTTTATCACTATTTCAGATTATGAGAATGCATTATTACAGTACAGACCATTGATACTGGATGTGAGTGGAAAGTATTATCGGAGACTCGGGGATCCAGAAAATAGATCCATGAATTGTACAGTGTATTCATGAAAGTGGATCAAATAAAAATGTTCAATCCAAAAGTAACATTCTTTGTTCGCCTGTAAGCATTTTTTTATTGATGTAAATCTAATAAATATCATTTTTTAGCATGCAGATTAATATTTAGCATGCGCGGATCTAGTGGGGGGGGGGGTCGGTGGGTCAGGACCCCCCCCCCCCCCCCTTGAATTTACAAGGTTAAAAATGTATATACAAAAGGAATGAAAAAAATTACCATGGACCCCCCTTGGAAAACGCCGACCCCCCCCCCTGGTAAACGTGAATACGTGTGAAATGGGTATTAAAAAGAGAAGAATGTCAGGAAATAGAAGTCATAGACTAACACCCCCCCCCCCCCCGCATTTTGAAGTATCATAATTAAAATAAGGTCAGTATTAAGTGATCAATCAATTAATTTCAAAACTGACAAAATGTTTTTGTGAAAAAAAAGAAAGAGGGCTAGTTTAAAGTCAGACGACACGTTCCTCAAATTTATGTTTTGTATCTCTAGGTATTATATATAAAAGATACTCATATTTGTCATTCTCTTCTGATTTCTACATTGTTTAAAAAATGTTTTTAGATATAAGTACAACAAAAATTTCGATATATGCCATTCAAAAGATTGCCCATTAGGGTTATTATGAAATATCTTTTAAGGTCAGTTCAAGTTTAGACATTCATATATATAAAGCCGTTCCAGATTTCTATATTATTTTCAAAATGTTTTTAAATATAAGTACAACAAAAATTTCGATATATGCCATTCAAAAGATTGCCCATTAGGGTTATTATGAAATATCTTTAGGGTCAGTTCAAGTTTAGACATTCATATATATAAAGCCGTTCCAGATTTTTATTTTAGGCACCAGTAGCTACTGAGGTCTTAGCTGTCTTGCAATATTGTTTCTTAATTAGTACAGCAGGAGAATATATCATCGGTTCAATACCAAAGGTTGCAGTTATTTGTTCTTGACAGACATGGTATCGTTTTTTGAAAGTGCATGGTGTGGGGCAGGCATAAAAAAAATGCAAGAAAAAAGTGGGGAAATTGACCAAGCTTGGGGGGGGGGTAAAACATCAGATTATGTTGAGGAAATAGTTGGTTGGTCGGGGGATGTCACCCCCCCCCCCCCTTCCCAACCCAAACCTGATGCTACATGCCTGATTGATATGGTTTTACTTTAAAATTTGTGACCTGTCATAGTGACTCTCTTTCATAAACTAGAATTTCGTGAGCAAGCTCATAAAATGATGCCCACCCTCCTGCTATTGAATTAAATGTTTTTTATTGCAAAAAATCCAAATATTAATTTAAAACCTTTTTAAAATTTTGTAAGTGCAGATATACATTCCAACTATGACTATGACATATACTCAAGTCATAGGTAGTAAAACCGTTGTGTTGAGCACAGACTTCCAATTTCTCTTCATTCGAAGTTGGATATGTAAACGTGCCAAACTCATATAGTACACTTTTACTGCAGTGACCTTGAAAAAGCTATGTCTTTGGGTCAATTAAGGTCAAACATGTCCAAATGACCTTTGGTCAAGGTCATGACAAACCTACAGCTATAAAATAATACCCGAGATGAAACTTGAAGTCTTTTCATTAGAATGTTACAGAATAGGCAAAGATTGCACTATTCTTCTACCAATGACCTTGAACTTGTTCAAATGACCTTGGGTCAAGTTTTTGACACATCTCTAGATCATAAGCAATCTTAATATCAAATATGAACTTTCAGTGTCACTTCATTGAAACGTTATGAACAAGTCAAAATTTTACATACATATGGATGGGTGAACAATGTGATTCCTACCCCCCCCCCCTTTTTATGGGTCATTTTCAAAAAATGTCCAATTTTTGAATGGCATAATTTTGAAAAATGAAAGTGGTTTTACTATGATTTTTTCAACGTTATTTGAATAATATAGTAATAAACTACTAAAATCCACTGCATTGCATAAAAGAAAATACTTCTTTTAAATAATATTGATCATACTTTATCTTAGTCATTTTAACTTTAATGTCCTTCCTGTTACTTTCATAAAAAGAGCTGTAAAACTCTATTTCAAAATTTTCATCAAATTATCTTTTGTATACCGTTAATAAATGAAAAAAATTATCATTGAATGCCAAGATGTTTGACATTCATCTAATATATGAGCGTTTAAAAGCATGTCAAACTACCATATACCAAACAGAAGCAAAATCTACGGGTTTTTCTTCATGAAATGCCTTATTGCGGAATGTTTATATGCTATAGTTGAAAAAAACATTCTTGTACATTATTTTTGTGATTAAAATAAACAGTTACAGAAAGTTATTTAAACAGGTGCTCTGCCAAAGCAATTTAAACTAGGAAAATATACTGGTAACAGTAAGGACTCGGGTAACAGGAAGGACAAAACAGTAACAGGATGGACAAAACAGTGTAACAGGATGGACAATGAAATCTACATTTTAAATAAAAATTGCCTTTTTTAAACTTTATTGGTTAGGAAAAGAGAAATAAATGTAGAATAAAAACATGATTTTGTCAAACCTGGCAAATTTGAGACAATAAAAGACATTTATGTCCATCCTGTACGAAATTTAATTCTAAAGTGCTATTAAAATATTTATCAGTTCAATTTTTGTTTATTAAAGGTACTCTATGCTGTTGCAAAACTAAGAGTTTTTCATAATTTTAAGAAAAACAAATGATGAAACTTAAATAGGTATATAAATACCAGGATAATTTGTCCCTCCTGTTACAATTTTTGTCCATTCTGTTACAAGAGTGCATGTTTAAGTTATAATGGCACAATTTGAAGCACTAACTTATTTCAATATGATTTACGAAGTTTTTTAACATGTGTTATTAAACTTATATTACTTAGAAAAATAAAAGTAATTGTTTTTATTGTTAAAACTCAAGATATGAAGTTCAGTTTTCCTTACTGTTACCATATTAATGGTAACAGGAATGACAGTAACAGGATGGACATTTCTCATATAAATCACCGGTTATTTATTATAACGTACTCTTTTTGCATCATCAAGACATTGAAACAGTTTCTTTGTAACTTAGTAAATCTGATTGTTTAAGCAGAATAAACAATTTAAAGAGTATTTGCATATTATGAAGGTAACAGATAGGACATATTTTCATTATACTCTACCAATAAGACAAACTTATCGACCTTTGAACCCTTTCTTTACTCACTTTCAATTCATGGCGCTCATAAACTTGAGACAACAGAAAATGATGATATATTGTGGATCATGAAAACAGTTCCTAGGAAAGTGAGATATCTTTTATTTTAACATTTTCTTTCTGATAACAGGAATGACATAAACTGGTGGGACATGTCACTTCCTGAATGTTAAATGCACGATACTAGTATTTAGTGGGCGGCATAAGTAAAACAATCATATTAAATTAATCTGTAAATGAATTCAATTAAAATGAGGTGCAAAATTTGTACATATCTTCAAATTTTTGTTAATGTGACATGGTTTTACTGTTAAATTTTACTAGGAATGCAGAGAATATTTTTTATAAAACACCTGGGAGATGATCATAAAATTACTTATAAGCTATATGACCATGTATATTAACCAACGGGAAAAAAAATTTCACTCTAAAAAATGTTTTGCCTATTTATTCTGATCAAAAGACAAAAAGTGGACTTTTTTTGAAAATGGCCCGTATATAGTGATAAACATATGTATTTTTTTCAAAATTTATAAGCATTGACGCCATGTTCTTTTCCCGTTGTCATAGCAACAATATCACTACAGAAATTTTGTTTTTTCCTATTTTTTAAGAATAAAGTAATTCCATCTTTCAACAAATAAAGTAACCAAAATACGTTATCTTATCACGTTCAGGGATACCAGTCCCTTCATACGTTCAAAAAAAATTTTTAATTGTGTTTTAGCATTAGGTAGGACAAAATCTTTTATATAACAAAAGCTTTTGAAAAAATAAAATTTTGACTTTCCATTCAATGCTCGATGCTTGCTGATTTTGACTCTTAATATCTTTTAACCGAGTGATAAATTCTGCTCTATACCTCTCACATTACCTGGAAAAGAAAGTAAGAAAAATCATTTAAATGACATAATGTTTAGAATGTTAGTTTATTAAGTTATATGATATATTATGTTTCAACATAAGTACTATTAATCACACTAGCATGCAGGATCAATTTCAATTTAAGGAAATTATTTGATATTATTCTGTCGCCGCAGAGTGAATGATTTAATAGTTTTGCTTTTAGATCCTTAAGTATGCCACAAGAGTATGTTAAAAATCTTTATTTTATGAGATTGAATATGGTTCATCTTATATTCAAACTGGTAAAGAAAAACATTCTTGTGTTGCTAAATAAAAATCCTCAGCAGATATTGTACTAAGAATGTTTATTTATATTACGTGAGGTACTTACTTGATGAATTTCTCTCATGAAAACATATCCCTGTTGTAGCATTACACTTGTCACACTCACACTTTTCTTGACATTTAAGGCCATAATATCCTTCAGGACACGGTTTGCTGCATTCTGATCCAAATGACCCTATGCATGCTTAGTAAAAGCCAAATAATGAACATTTCTTTCTTTTATACCAGGTATATGGAATAAGAAAATGCATTTCATTAAGCAAGATTAAAAAGCATAGATACGAGAGATTCAAACGCGTTCTTGGTAATGACTGATTGTATATTGTTTATTGCTCCTCTCGAGAATTTTTCACTTATATGCCGGTGGAGAGCTGCAAACTTTATCCAATGCTCGGCACTCAGGGCCATCGAGCAGGGAGGGATCTTTTTCATTTCAGTATCTTTTGCGACACGGGACCTCGGTTCAAACTATCTCAACCAAAGGACCGGTCTCCATGTCTCAAGTGGGATTCTAACCCACGGCACAAGGATCAACTCCTTACTTCACGACTTTAGGCCAGGCGCTTTCACCACTTCGCCACGCGAAAGATTCTTGGTAATGAATAATTGTATAAGTTAAAATCACTTTAGTCAAAACTTAAACCAAGATTGTCATTTTATAACAGTTATTTACAAGTTTCTTGAAGATACCTTTAAACACATATTGAATATGTATTTTAAGTTAAACTACAACTTACGGTAACATTTTCCTCCATTGGTTCTATACGAGGTACAACATCGCAAATTCCTTATAAAGTACAAGTTATTATTTTAGCATGTGACTTAATTGCATAAAGCAGAAAATGAACCTTAAACACATTTTTATAATTTTTTGACATATACTTACTCAGAAAAAAGATTAGAATCGCTACACTTCGGTTCTAAAGACATTACACCTAACTTTTTGGCATTATGTACCAAGGGGATTGTCATTATGACTTTATAAAGATCCATTTTCTCCGAATTTGATTTAGATGAGTAGATAAAAGTTGACTTCCTGATAAACTTTCCTCACTTTGAATACATAGTTTATTTTTATTTCTAAAAATACAATCAATATTATGTATGATTGCACTGAACAGATCTACAACAGGGAAAAGTTTATATAGACAAGGAAACTGATATCTTATACCCTCTCAAAGAATGCAGCATTTTAAAAATTGAACTTTAGTACATTTGTAAAAGTACTTTTACTTCATATCAGACTAACATGGAACTTTCCCCCTCTACCCCATCGATAGAAAAAGACCACTGTAGTTGCGACCTGTAAAATCAGTTTCATAGTTGAAAGGTAACGATTACAAAAAACGCATTTCCTTTTTAATTTTGGTGGGAAAATGGTAAAATTTTCGAAATACAGAGACGTGTTCAACAGAGCGAACGTTTGCGAGCGTTTGCCAAAATTTCTTACACCTTCAATATAAATATTCGCGAGCACTTGCTCTGTTGAACAGGCCTTAAATGTAGTTCAAAGTGTATTTCAACCACTAGAAAATGAGGATCTCCAGTTTATTGACTTTTGAGCTTGAATACTGTTCGTTATCTCCATATCTTTCGTACTTCACATGTTTGTTTTGACCTAATACCCTTTCTTTTATCTACATAAAAGACAAAACCTTTAACTTGGACCATAATTTCTGAACAGTTTAGTGTCTGGAGCCTTTATCTTTCACAGATGTATCTCTGGTGACAAGATCTTTTTGGGATACAAACATTTCTGTCCTTTGACATATTACCTCAGAGTTTTACTTACTTTGAAACCATTAACCTTGCTTAAAACTTAAGAAAGTTGATGCTTTGACCCTATGTTTCACATGTGCATTTTTTATGAAAGGGCCGTCCCCTCGGGTACCTTTTTTGAGTATTTGACATTGATCTTGAGAGTTTGATTCATGATTTAAAATGTTTAATCTTTATCATTCATATTAAATAGTTGGCGCTTGGAAGTCATATTTCACAATTATCAAAGACCTATATATAATAAACAAATGCTAAGTATTTAAGTTTAATGTTTTATTCGAGTTGGCAGGTATTGTCCACAGTGGTCTACACAACAGTGGGGCAGCCGGCAAAATGGCATACCCCCAACATCAACATAAGTTGTGCCCTCCCTGACGGGAAAAGTAGCACGCTGGGTTGACCTCATTCGTGCTACGGACACATTTCAACACAAATTGTCTTTTAATTATATTATTTTGCTTTAGATTTACATTATATAAGATATAATTTTCAAAGTCAACATCACATATATCAACATCAATCATCACTTATATCAACATCAACCACAAAAAGTCAACAAAATCAACAGTTCAATGGTTAAATTGAAGGTGACGATTTCGCCAATACGACCACTGTGAAGTATAGTCTACTGTCTTTACCCGAACTCCTTGAAATCATGGATAAATCGCCAAGTTGACACCTGTCACGCATGGTATTTGGTCAGAGATCATTCCAAAGGTCCTAGAAAACGGAAATAGCGGGCAATCCTGATCAGCACCGTCAGTCTCCTTCAACGAAATCTCTTAATACCTGAAAAGACAAAAACAAAACCACACAGCAGAAAAAGATTCTCAATAAAATTTCCATAACTTTAATAAATTGGCTATACCTAACCCATGAAAAACAATGTATACGTAAATTAAACAAACAAAAGGAGAAAGAGTAATACTTAACACCTAGCTCAAGGGTTGAGGTGGGAGGGTATTTCATAATACAGAAAAATAAATCGGATACTTTCATCACCCACCTTTCACTTTCATTGATGCATAGAAAAGGGGAGATAACCCGTAAACCTAGTAACTACGTACTGACACTGCATGGATGGATAAATAAATTCCGGCTTATCTCATTTATTAATTTTTCACAAAAAGGAGGTGAATGATGACATATAATCAAAGGATATATAGAGCTTAGATAACGACGCATATTATGAGATGAACTCAAATATGCGGTAGTATAATTATTGGGTAAGAACATCAATATTTTCATCTCTTGACTTTGGAGTTTGACTTTCATATGAAAAACTTCAACCTTCGCCAAAAGCTGCCATAAGGGGGCATCAGTGTTTCACAAACACATCTTGATTTCATTAGTATCATGATTATACTACTTTTATTTAGTGCCCTTTTAAATTTTTCAAGTTACCAAAAGCGCTTAATATGTAAAAAAAGTACAATATCACACGAAGAACATAGAAAAAAAATCAAAAGACATAAAAAAAATTTGCAACTTTATACGTATCT
>NW_026940853.1:0-12537 GCF_032062105.1 Saccostrea cuccullata
CATGACAGCATCTAGTGACCTCTGTTATCTAATGCAGAGATGTAAAGTTAGTATTGGGGAATTAATTATATCGATAACAGTTAATGTTCTTCTTCTTCCTTCAGACATCTGAGAAGTCAACAATCTTTATATGACATAGTTTGTTTGCTTCTTTTGGTATTTGCAAGTGTGCTTATTGAATTTATGAGATTTCTGTGTGAAAAATAATTAGCTCTGAAGCCACAGAGGTATGAAAAACTTCACGAGGCAAAGACGTCAATGCTAATCTGGATGGTCATTCGTATAATTATTAAAATATGAATTTTAGGTCTAATTGAAAACCACAACAAAAATTTGCAATGACAAGTTCTTTTTATCTAAAATTCAAAATAATAAGATATAGAATAGGCGTTAATTAAAATATCAAAATAAACAATATATTCAAGTAAGTTTTACTATAGATATACGAGGGGTGATCAAAAAGTATCTCTATATTTACAAAACCACAATTCAAATCGGAATGAAATTTGGCACACATAAATTCATACGCATGTTTTATAAATAGCATATGTAATAGAAAGTCTTTCCCCGTGTTTGTGACGTCACAATGTGAAAATGACGTCATAAGGTAGATCACTTGTGACAAAAATTGGTTGACTCAGTCATATTCGAGAAACGAACGGCTATAAAGTTAAACGTATATCTTGGAAATTCCTTTGTAGAAATTTATAATAATTTGCATACGGTCTATGAAGACAAAAACTTGCCAGAAGTTTTGTCATTAATTGGATTGATTGTTTAAGTGAAGGAAGGGAGATGTTTAAAAAATGATGTTTGTTCTGTTGCCCAGTGAAAGCAAACTGGGAAAGAGGCGTGTCCTTTGTTAACCAATTTGATATGAAAGATTGCCAACTTACAGTTAGAAAAATAGATGAATATCTTTACAATAATATAATTATCAAATCCCTGAAATATCGTTTGATTTAGACTTTAAACATATCATTTATGATAAAGTGAAGGCACGAATACTTTATCCACATGAAATAAACGACGCTGAAAAGACAGAAGACTTGGGTTTTGATGGTCACCATGCTCATTCTGCAAAAGGATATCATTATCCACCCATACTATTGCCGAGATTAGGCCATTTCTGACAAATGGGCTATTTTTGTTGGAAAAAATAACCTGCATGGTAAGAAATATAAGAGTTGGAAAAAATTGCAAGCTTCTGTGACAGAACGCTAAGGGGCATGTCACGTGACCGCCTATATCTCGTGATCAGCGCATGGACAGAATGGTTGCAGATGCGCATTATAATCGGAGAGGACTACTTTGAAATATTTTCAACACTGAAACCATATCATTTCTTTTTTGTTAGTTATTCAGTTAGTTCGCGAACTTTTTGATCACCCCTCGTAATCTTAGTGTCTAAATCTTAATACACTTACTATTGCAATTTGATAAAGTAGAAGGTGCGCAAGTGCTGTTGCTGTCTGTGTTTAATAAAATTCCTATTTCGGACATAATATCGTTCAGAACTATGCTATTTTAATAATAACACTTAGAATGTAGAAGATAATTATTCATTAAATGCATATATAATTCAAAATCAAACGTAAAGAAGTATATCTAGTGTACGACTTGGTTAATTTCCATCTTTGTTTAGTGCATTGCTTCAGTTTTAAAATGGTTCTTGCTCAAAGTGGGCTCAGCTGAAAGATATAACCTACAAGTGAAAGGTAAACAAAGGCAATGGAAGTTGAACTCAAAATAGTGAAGTTTCCACGTTGATTATAAAGTTTTAGTTACAATTAATTTCTAGCTTATTAAGTAAAATATCCAAATATGAAACAGGTCGATTTTTATTACAACTGTTGTATTTAAATGCAATATTCATTTCCAACTAAAAAATATAGATAAATTCTATCGATAATTATAGATGAAGAAAGAAAACATTATTATTAAATTCAATAAATGAACTTCAACGTACAATCCTACTCAGAGCACGTTAACAAAGAACCTCTAAAAATATAATAAAAACAGCAAACATAAACCAAATAATTACAGTGCGAAAAATAGAAGAGGTCAGCTGTTGTTGATCTCGATGAAAAGTCTAAAAGTTTGGAAGCCTTCTGATTTGAACATGCACAACTGTTTGGGAAATAAGATGGAGGTAAGAGTAAGCTCGAAATATTATTTGTGGTTATTCCCTTTGATTGTTATTTTTCCAGAAGTCAAAATGTGAAACATGTTTCTTTTCAATTGCACTGAATATTCTTCATCATGATACTAACATATGATATACAGAGAGATACACTACTATACATGTTAAATTAGAGAATCCACTGAAATTTTCAAATCAATCTTGTTAATTTTATCGAATCTAATGGTAGAACTGTCAGGGAGATCGTATGTTTTCTTTTCTAAATATATGGAAATAATATAGTAATTATGTATATGTTTAAAATACACTAATCAATACAAAGATTTTTCGACCGCTATATACGAAAATAGTTTCTTTTTTATAGGAAAATGAAAAGAAATTTTACTTCTGTCTTTCTTTTTATATATTATTAACATCTCTCTCTCTCTCTCTCTCTCTCTCAGATTTTTCACTCTTGTGGAGACAACACCGTTTGCCGATAGAGAACTGAAAATTTTGCCGTATACTCGTCACTTGCAGGCATTAATTAGTGAGGAATCTTTTTTCGTGCCAGCACCTACTGCGACACGGGACCTCGTTTTATAAGGTCTCATCGGAAGAAGCCAGTCTTTAAGTCCCACGGTGGTATTTGAATTCGCGAAGTAAGGATCAATTTTTAGAGTGCGACTCTAAAGCAGACAGGTAACATAATTTTTTTTATGATTCAGCATAAGAAATTAAGATATACGTGCAAAAATAAAATGTTTGCCGTCTTTTGTCCTTTTGTCCTTGCAGGTTTAATGAAAATTTATTATCTTTTGCCAAAATCAGGGTGGATGTTTTAATGTCATTTTAATATTTTTATTGCAATTAGTCTCACAGGATGTCATGCTTATTATCGAATCGATCACGATTTCCTCAGCTACATGTGTATCTTAATTAATTAAACCTTAAGATATTTTTTCTTTAATTTTACTGAAACTTTAAAGGTAACGACCCATGATGACTAAACACAAACGGATGAAGTCTCATTTCTTGTTAATCAATATAACATGAAAGATTTAGCAAAATTAATATAAATGTATGCTGATGTATGAAACAGATTGAAATAAAGAATAGTACAGTATTCTTATTCATTTTTCATTGATCTTTACTAACTTCAAAGTTGAAATTTAATTTATATCCCTATATAACTTTGCATATTGTTTAACAATTGCTATTTGTATTTTAGATTTAGTCATTCACATAGAATGCTCCACTTAGTTAACGCTTTATGAACTGCGAAGCGGTTTATAAAAAGCGGAAATGGTTATTGTATAACATAAGTTAAAATGGCTATCGTATAACATAAGTTAAAATAAGTTCCATTCCTTATGATTTAATTTGAGTGTAGACAGTAAGAAAAAAATGTTCCTAAAATGTGTTTAGATCAAACATCTTTTAAAATTAACGTCAAGCGGAGTAATGCATAGGCAACTTCTGTTATAAAATAAAAATTAATAAATCTTTTATCTAATCAATCAAATGATGTGTTATAAATAAAATTAAATTATTAAACAATATTTTAAATTTGCAAACGTTTTCTTATATTCGAGGAGTGAAGCGTACTTTAACCTTTGTTAATATATATTATGCGAAGTGGTTTATAAAATATCGTAAACTGCGCCAGGTTATGTTATATCGTATAACATACATAAGCTTCATTCCTTATAATTTAAATTCAGTGAGGACGAGAGGCCAATTTTTCCCACAAAAAATGGCTCCAAAGTAAGCATATTTTAAAAGTAAACGTAACGCGGAGTCATACGTTTTGGGCGTTACTCATTTGGTAATTTATGTAATACAAATCGTTAAAGCCATGCGTTTCTTTATCCGTATAAACACGTCATAAATGTTTGACATAATTTCCAGTGACGTCATAAAGGGTAAACGCACAATCAATGGATTTAATGTATGCAATTGAGTTTTAAAAAAAAATGCATGCGTTTAAATTTCTAATCGATCAAATATAAAATATGAACAAGCCACAAATAGTAATAAGATATCAAGACATAATAGTGTTTTTTTTGCATTGTACGAGGGCTGTCCGGTAAAATCGTGGACAAAGCGCTTTTCTCGAAAAGTTGTGGGCGCACTAAGCTGAAATTTTCAGTAAATGTTATTTTTAATCATTTTTAAGTGCATCACAATTTTTTTGGTAGTCTATAGACAAAAATAAAGATTGTATTATGCTTGAATGTGCACAGGGTACAGTCCTACGGCGCACGGTCAAAAACCAAGGTTTTATTAAAGAATACACAAGACTAGTTTTAAATGGAAATAAAACTTTTAAATACTTACGATTGGGATAAAAATAATCTTTTTTTGATTCCACAATCTATTTTGAAGTCTTTTAAAAATTTTCAGTGCTTTTGTTTAATTTTTGGCAGTTTCCCTATAATTCGAAATGTAGTAGTAGACACAACACACGAAAAATGGCGACGTTCGATGACGCTACGGCGCACCGCATAGCAGATCAGTTTGATTTAGATTTTGTAATGACACCTTATTAAGAGACTTTATATGAATACAGATGAAAAAAATATGAAAATATTATTATCTTTATAATACAAATGAAATGGGAGTTTTCTTAGCGCAGTTTTTTTTAATCGAATCCCGGGGTAGTACAATGCATACGGACAAACTGGTATTGTAATAGCAAAGGACGTTGTCACTGCCGACCGTCAATATAAGATTGTCTGCTGGTTGAATGATGGTGAGAATATTGTCCGCAACTTACTAATAAAACTTTAGAGATCGCATTTGTGTGTCAGATTGGTTCCTCTACTGTTTCTGTAGACCAAGGTATGCGCATCAATGAAATTCTTAAGTTTGAGTGGGGCTAATCCAACTTTATCTTTAGCAAAGATGAAACGTGAATCTGCTTTGGACACTCTGACGTCAGTATCCGTGTGCAGCAAGGCGATACGATACATAACAGAACATCTCATGATTTGTTTATTTATGCATATATCTATTTGAAATTTGTTATGTATATTCATAATATATGTAGTAAAGAGAAGTTAAAATTTTAGAACGCAGTGATGATTATTTTTCACACTGGACAACTTGTCCACGATTTTACCGGACAACCCTCGTATGCTGAAAATCATTTTTTATCGCAACTCATTTTAGTAATAAGACAACATATCAATGTGTTTTTTGCGAATTCTTTATTTGGATATCTGAGTTGATTCGAAACGCAAGGGCATACTCTGTCTACTTGTGATCGATTTCTAAAAGGAGGTAAATTATTGACCACAAAGTTAATGAAACAAGAATATCAGCAGTCTCGTTTAAAGTCATCATTTCGTCGGTTCTATGATCGATACAATGCCCTTATCAGCAAATGCAAATTATCAATGAGTCCAATGCTGACTGACGTTTTTCATACTAATTGTTAAAAAAAATTGTCCATTATTTATACACCAAATTAAAGATGTATGTTTTCCGTTATTTCCAAAATATGACAAGGAGCATATGGTGGATTTTACCGGTCGGCAGGGAATGCTCACTTCTCTACTGCACCTGATCCCACCTCTGATGTTTTGGAGGTCAATATTGCTCTGCTCCTATTTTGAATTGTTTTATGGACTTTTGGTATTGAATATTGTTCGGTACATCCATACCTTTCATCGGTATTGATAGGCAAAGATAAGACAGGTAGGTCATTTTGAGCAATGTTAAAGTGAAGAAGGGCCAAATATAGAATTCCTTTAAAAGAATCCAATATCAGTACATCTCTTGTAAAGATTTAATTTCAAATGAGTAATATTTAGAATAGGGTTTCTTTAGAATTTTAAATTTGTCTCAACTTTCAGCAAGGTTTTTATTTGCAATAATCAAAATTATTTGATGAATATCAAATAGTACAAATTAATTTAGGTTGGCTTAGGTGTTATTATGAAATATGTTTGGTACAAGTTAACCACCATGCATTTCGGTCTCAAACATCGAACGAGCTATCCATCCCTTGTTAACCGGAACTTTCTAGAATCTTCTGGAACATTCAAGCAGCGTGGTCAGATCAATATTCAAGCAGCGTGGTCAGATCAATACGGAAAGAAAAAGGATAATCCTTCCTCATCAAACTAACCAAAAGCATCATGCCCCCAGTAATAGACAAGAGAACAGTGGCTAATAAACGGCGCAGAGACGATATCGGGTCAGCAGCCAGGGGAAAAGGCAGGAGAAAACGTCCCCGCCCGGAGGCGCAAACACAGCGTCCCTCGGAGGACCCTCTCCCTCTCCCACCTCCTGCAGAGCCGACCCTGTCGGGCCATGAGACGCATACAAGTACTGGTACCGGACAAGAATCAGAGTTACCCGGTGAGTCTCAGGTCACATTACACGATAATGTTCAACATGTGCAAAATAACCCAATATGTCAGCTTAGTTTTGTTGATACTTTAGGAGCCCATATTCCTAATAAACTAAACTAGATGCTGTCATGAGACAGTAATACCCGCACTAAGGTGTTTGCCTCTAAATGCACACTTCTTCATATTGGGCTTTACCAAGGGAAAAGTCAGTATAATTCAATAATTTACATAATACATGTATTCATCAAATTGAGCATAATATGCTCAGGTGACCATGTAGCTGCAGATCTGCAGCGTTATGGTTTTATATATTTGACTTTGACCATAACGCTACAGATCCCCATATGCAAAAAAGGTGCAATTTACGGCGCAATATTTTTTGCGCACTCTTGGGCAGTTTTTCTCCACTTTCTAGCATTGGTCAATCAACTACCTTTCACTCCCTAATTTTAGACACATTCTGTAGCCAATATGTATATTTTGTCCACCTCCCAGCCATTTAATGATTTATAGTCATCTCTACAGGCAAAAAACTCGCTTGATGTGAATTTTCAGCAATCTAACAAATAATTTTAATCAAGCGAGTTTATCACGTGTAGAGACGACTATAAAAGGATTGGAGATGGATAAAATATACAGATTAGTTAAACAATGTGCCTAGAATTAGGGAGTGAAAGGTAGTAAATTAACCGATGCTGGAAAGTGGAGAAATTCTCCCCAGCAGTGCGCAAAACATATTGCGCCGTAAATTGCACCTTTTTTGCATATGGGGATCTGTAGCTTTATGGTCAAAGACTAATACATGTATATAAAACCATAACGCTACAGATCTGCAGCTAGTGACCATGTGACCCATGGGACTCCATCTTATTGGTATTTCATATTCATAATTGATTACCAGTCGGAAATTAAACAACAGAATTAAATTAATGATGTAAATTAGGTTTGATAAAGGGGGAGGGGGGGTGTATAAATTTTTGGCACATACTGTATAAGTGGAAATTTTAGCGAAACGCAAATTTAGCGATTTCTACCTAAAATCTGGTATTTTATTTTTAGCGAGAAGTAATTTTAGCGATTTTAAAATGCTAATTCAAGAAGCTTTTACAAATGATAAGCAATTAATTTTCAGTGGTATTCAATTTTAGCGATGTCAGCACCCTCGCTAATAATGCCAAAATTAAATCCTCGCTAAAAATTCTACTTGTACGGTAATTGGAACTTTTTAAATCTATTTTCTAATATAGATTAACAAAAAATAATATTATTCAAATTAGTGTAAAGCGTTTTTGATGAATTTTTCAAAATGTGCAAAGTTTATTTGTATTTGATTAGGCAGAAACTTCTTGAAAGCTGCCATATACACAATCAATTTAGTCATCCCCCACCCCTCTCCCATCAACACACACACACACAAACACACCTTATTTGCCTGTTTTTGGAAATAGGCCTAGATGGCAAAGTTAAAATAAAACATCTTTTGTAAGTGATAATTTTCAATTTGTTCTTGCACTATACATGTATCTGAACACCTGCATCACATTGGGCTTGCGTCACGTTCCCAACTTAAGTACTAGTTTTACCACTGGCATTATCATTTTAGATTTCACTGCACGTGCAGTAGGCTACTAGTGTGCATCATTGCATAGGCCTATATGTCAGTAGGAATTATTTCATTTTGTGCTTTAACTGGATTATATTTCATGAAGATGACAAGGCCTAATTAATGACAATCGGTAAGTACAAGTTTTGGTATAGATTTGGGTAAAATAGTCTGAAATGCAAACGGTTAGGTTCAAGTTTAAAGGATCAAAGGTCATCCGATGCTACAATAGACGAATTTCACATTCTGAAGAGTTATCCCCCGTTATCAACGTTACATTCAGTTACAAGATCCAGAGTTTTTTTTCTGGGAGGGAGGGGGGGGGGGGGGGGGGAGGGCCAGACCAGAATTTCCTGAGAAGCAAAAAAAAAAAAAAGAAGTTATGGTTGGGTCTGTTTTCTAGGGTGGAGGGACACTTAGGGCATTCAAAGTCATTTTTACTTCCTCCAGTATAATTATTATAGTCCTGCAAATTCCAGGGGGGGGGGGGGGGGGGGTTGAGGGGGCGATATCCCAATCCACTTCCCTGTCCCTGTAATGACAAATGATCATGTGACTCCTAAATAGTAGGAAACTTTTTCCATTTGACTATACATAATTTTGTTACTTGTGTTATTATGTTATGTAAATTTAATGGTATAAATGTTATGAACCCCTGGAGGTCATCCCCACTCTCCTAATGAGCTGGAAATGTTCACAATATGACTGCATTAAATTAAATAAAAGTGCATCAATGATAAGATTACTTGACATTTTATTCATGAATTTGTGTCAACCTGTCTTCCTAGAATTAGGAAATCATTCAGAGATGGACCACATTAAACTCTTTGTATAAACATTTTTTTTTTAAATGTAAAAACAAGTAGTAGTTTGCATACATGAACAAACAGGGGTCTGGGAAGGGATGAGGGGAAGGATGGAGTTAATATTTCTTTACGCCTTAATGGTTGAAAACTCCTAAAATGAATGTTGACCTCAAATCTAATTTGTCCTCATTACTTTTCAAGTGGTGGTGTCTCCATATGAGTGAAAAATTCCTGAGAGGGATGTTTAACAACAAACAAAATGACATAAAAACACAATATTGATTTGCGTTAAGAAATATGCAGGGGATTTTTTCCTTCATAAATCTTCTTCTCAAGAACAGCAAGGGCATTATTGTCCCCCATTTTGGGGAAAGGGAGGGGACATTAAATCCCATTTGTCTGTCAGTCTGCCCATCTTATTGACAGCTAGTATGTGCATCTGTCACAATAAATTTAACCTTGGTCATAACTTTTGAATAATAAGAGATAGTGCTTTCATATTTCACATGTACAGTGATGTACATAATACCACAAAACTTTCTAAATATACTATGATTTTTTTTAACCCAAGTGAGACCTTGACCTTAAAGTTTTACCTACTTTCCAAAAAAAAAAAATTTTAATTGATCATTTTGAAAGAGAAAAGAAAGGGCATTCAAATTATACATGTTTATTACATGTGAAAAGACTTTTCTAAATATATCATGACTTTTGACTCTGTGACCTTGACCTAGAAGTTTAACCTACTTTTCAAAAATATTATATTGTTTATATAACTTTTGATTCAAAAGAGATAGGAATTTCATATTTGACATGTACAACAAAATGTTTCAGAGCATGCTATGATTTTTCCCCTTTGACCCAGTTTTCAAAAATTGATATATGATAGGGGTGCATATTTGACACACAATCTGCCATAAATTATAGCATCCCATTCACTAAAACACAGAAAGCAGAGGACCACAATTCTTTGAATTTGCTTGTATAATCTTGATATATGGAAACATCCTCATATAATGTAGATTCAAGTTTTTTATGCCACACCATGATTAGGAATGCATGTATAGTTTTGTCATGTCCATCCTCCACCCTTCCATCTGTCTTTCCATTGGGCTCAAAGAAACTTTCTAGATATTTTTATCAAAGTTCATATGTTGATGCATACTGATGTAAATATCCAACTGCAGCAATATTTTTTGACTTTGACCTTTCCTTTGACCTTCACTTAACTTTTCTTTAAATTAGTGTTTAGCTTTATTTTAAAGAAACCCTTCAAGTTGTGTAATGAAACTTCACATGATGATACATACTGATGTAAGCTTTACAATGCTTCACTCTTTTTTACCTTGACCTTTCCTGTGACCTTGACTTCACTTTTCTAAAATTAATGTCTAGATCAGTTTTGAATAAACAATTCAAGATATATTTATCAAACTCCATATGCTGATACATACTGCTGAGAGCTATTAATACATCAACTTATTTTGACCTTGAATTTTCCTTTGACCTCGACCTCACTTTTTAAAATATGTGTTTATCTAAGTTTTAAATAAACCATTGATTATAGTTTTATCAAACTTCATATGCTAATAGTAAATTCATACTGATGTAAGCTTTTCAACTGCAACAACATTTTGGCCCCAACCTTTCCTTTGACCTCTCTTTTTTTAGAAAAAGTGTTCAGCTCAGTTTCATTAAATCATTCAAGATATTTTTATCAAACATAATATGCTGATATGTATTAATGAAGCCACTCAACTGCATCAAAAACTTCACCTTGCACTTTCCTGTGACCTTGACCTCCATCCTTTTTAATTTGTATTTCGCTTAGTTTTAAAGAAATGATTTAAGACATTTTTAAAACATCATTTTTCGACCCCCATTAGTCCCCCCGAGGCAAAATCAAAATTCTGAAACCCTGCTGTACATCTACATGACACTATCAACCATCTCCCAAAAGATGATTAGGCTACTGTGTAAAATGTAAGAGGAGTTCAGGGAAGACGGGGCTTTTTGCATAAAAAACATCATTTTACGACCCCCATTTGACCCCCCGGGGCAAATTCTAGATTCCGAAACCTTACTGCACATCTACATGACACCACCAACCATCTCCCAAAAGATGATTAGGCTACTGTGTAAAATGTAAGAGGAGTTCAGGGAAGACAGGGCTTTTTGCATAAAAAACGTTATTTTTCGACCCCCATTTGACCCCCCGGGGCAAAATCAAAATTCCAAAACTTTACTGCACATCTACATGACACCACCAACCATCTCCCAAAAGATGATTAGGCTACTATGTAAAATGTAAGAGGAGTTCAGGGAAGACGGGGCTTTTTGCATAAAAAATGTCATTTTTTGACCCCCATTTGACCCCCCGGGGCAAAATCAAAATTCCGAAACCTTACTGCACATCTACATGACACCACCAACCATCTCCCAAAAGATGATTAGGCTACTGTGTAAAATGTAAGAGGAGTTCAGGGAAGACAGGGCTTTTTGCATAAAAAACATCATTTTTCGACCCCCATTTGACCCCCCGGGGCAAAATCTAGATTCCGAAACCTTACTGCACATCTACATGACACCACCAACCATCTCCCAAAAGATGATTAGGCTACTGTGTAAAATGTAAGAGGAGTTCAGGGAAGACGGGGCTTTTTGCATAAAAAACATCATTTTTCGACCCCCATTTGACCCCCCAGGGCAAAATCAAAATTCCGAAACCTTACTGCACATCTACATGACACCACCAACCATCTCCCAAAAGATGATTAGGCTACTGTGTAAAATGTAAGAGGAGTTCAGGGAAGACGGGGCTTTTTGCATAAAAAACGTCATTTTTCGACCCCCATTTGATCCCCCGGGGCAAAATCAAAATTCCGAAACCTTACTGCACATCTACATGACACCACCAACCATCTCCCAAATGATGATTAGCCTACTGTGTAAATTGTAAGAGGAGTTCAGGGAAGACGGGGCTTTTTGCATAAAAAACATCATTTTTCGACCCCCATTTGACCCCCCGGGGCAAAATCAAAATTCCGAAACCTTACTGCACATCTACATGACACCACCAACCATCTCCCAAAAGATGATTAGGCTACTGTGTAAAATGTAAGAGGAGTTCAGGGAAGAAAAGTGTGACAGACGGACGGACGGACGGACGGACGGACATGAGTAACAACAATATACCCGAACTTTCTTTAGAAAGTGCGGGTATAAAAATAAGATTTGGGAAGGTCAGTTTATTGATTTGTCATTGCTCCTAAAATCAGCTGCAGAATTAGAGTATTTTGATTCGCAGGGCAACCTGCAGATTAGGAATGGCACCTTATATGTTGCTAATCCAAAGAAAAACACTTTCTTACCTATTGAGAAATGGACCTCAGCATTTTTGATTTTTACTAGCATTATGTTAGAAAAGTTTAGTTCTAAAGCACAAGAATTGCTAAAATATATCAGAGACATTCGGCTGGCAGCAAGTAGGTCCAGTACTTGGTACAAGTATGATGAGCAGTTTCGTCTACGCAAAGCCCTTTCACCTAATACTCCATGGGGGGAAGTTAATTCTGAATACTGGCTTATGTACGTATCAGCTGGAAATACACACACAAGTTATAGTCAGCAAGTTACAAGCATGCA
>NW_026940854.1:0-12680 GCF_032062105.1 Saccostrea cuccullata
ATGATACAAACACCAATGTAAGCTATCAAAAAAGTTTAATTTTGTAAATTTTACTTCAAGTTTATATTGAAGGATCAATTGATTTTACTTTCAATAAATAGTACAAATAACCACATATTTTAATTTTAAAAGTAAGATATTATATAAATATTGTACTTAACTTGCACAGTTTTTTTTTGTGAAGCGGTTTTTTTTTCGTTTCACATAAAGATAAACAAACAATTATTCAGACATACGTTATTTATTCTCGATATTTTTTCCCAAATGGATCAAGGATAGGTTGTTTTGACCATGTCCTGGTTTGATAAACAGGTCCTTGATAAAGCACCTAGAATGATATCCACTCGGTTATTTTTACAAATACAGTAAGTCAGTAATCCTCACCATCTCCGAAGCCCAACCCCTTGACACTGTGAAGATGATAAGAGTATGGAACGCCGTCACTGCCTTATAGCAGAACACTGCTATTGCATTTTAACCCTTTCCATTACATTATGTCAACTCTTTATGAATTCCCACACTACTATTATTATTGAACCTTCCATTATATTATGTCAATCTTTATGACATTAACCCACAATACTACTGCATTATGTCAACCTTCCATTATATTATGTAACTCTTTATGACTTAACCCCACCTCTATTGCATTATGTAACCTTCCATTATTTATGTCAACTTTTTATGACATTAACCCACACTACTATTGGATTGTGTCAACCTTCCATTACATTATGCCAACTCTTTATGACATTAACCCCATTACTTTTCATTGTGTAAACCCTTCCTTTACATTATCCCAAAACCTTTATGACATTAACCCACACTACTATTGCATTGTGTTAACTTTACTTTACATTATGTAACTCTGTTTGACATTTACACATACTACAATTATATTTCGTCAACTTGCATTTGTTATTTTTTTTTCATGAGATCTTAGTTTTTATTAACTGATGTGAAAACTCATGCCATACTGTCCACTCTTCCTTTAGTGACACAAAGTTATGCAACAGGGTATCCTCGGCTTTTTGGAAAACGTTTTTTCCGCGTTCCGCAAGCACTAAAAATGGCAAGAAATGTCGTAAAGAATTTCACATTTGGGGAATGACTTTTTAAATGAAAACTTTACAGGGGCGTAGCAACCGGGGGGGGGGGGGGTGGGGGGGGGGGGGCCTCCCCCCATTTTTTTTCCCAACCATACTTATACTATAGGAAATGTTAATTGAAAGCCGGGTTTCCCCCCCCCCCCTTGTGATGCCCAAAATGTAGTTTAAAATTGGTACTAAATGTAGTTGACACTAGAAAAAGTTTCCCCCCCCCCCCCCGCTACGAAATAGGATTATCGACTTTGGGAAACTTTTCCCTTTTTTCCCTTTTTTTTTTTTTTTTTTTTGCTTGTCAACTTTTTTAGGTAAGTAAAAAATTTTTTTCTCTGGCTGGCCCCCCCACTTTCAAAAACGATGCTGACTTTTTAAGCGACAAATGATTGACAATTTGAAACGTGCAAAGCCTTCCTGCGACTGTGAATTAAAGTCACGTCGAAATTCAATGGTGTTTACTTTAATCTCAAAATTTAAAATAAATCAAATATTATGAATCGTGCAGCAATATTTTTTTTTTTTTATTTTGTTTTTTTTTTAAATAAAAGTCTTAAACTTTGAAGGACATTGCATTAGTTTCACAATAAGCTTAGCTGAATTAAGTTGAAAACTTTTTTTAAAACTATAAAGCCTGAGAGCTTCTCCGCTTTCCGCCCTTGGTCTCCAATCATATACCGCCCCCCTTCCTTGTTAAAATTCCCATATCTGCCACTGATATGTGCACATGCTTCTTTCTAAGGCATATTCAATTGATTTAGATGAGGGACTGGGAGATTTTTTTAATAGAATTCTGGCCCTGGAATGATTAAAAAAAATTAACTCCAGTGACGTAGCATCTTTTTTTTAAAAAGGAGGTCGCCAGAAAAAAAAATTTACCCGTAAAAAACTTGACAAGCCAAGAAAAAAAAGTCCAAGCCCGAAAATCCTATTTCGGGGGGGGGGTCCAACTTCGATCAGTCCTACTTTTTCCCCAGATATATTACATTACCCTTAGTGGATTATACTTCAACAAAGAGTGGGGTGGGGGGCTGTACAGTTTCAATGAACATTACATTTTCTATAGTAAAGGTATGTCTGGGAAAAGAGGGGGGTTGATATTATGTGCCTGTAATTTGTCCTAATCAATCAGGACCCCCCCCCCTTTCCAGTCATTAAGCACGGGGTCAACATTCATTATATACTAGACATACAGCTTTGAGATAATGTAAATGTTTTTTAACATCAAGTAATAACTTTTTGGGAAACAACATGATAAAGAGTTAACACAATATAAAGATATTTTTAAATCACATAAGAAAGAGTTGACATAATGTAATTATATATCCACATCACGGAATGGCGTTAAAAATTAATAAAGTATTGATGTAATATAAAGATATGTTCACATTATGTTATACACTTTTTACACCCCTAATAAAGCACTGACATAAAGGTAGATGTGTTCACCTCACATCATGATGCCCTGCCAAAATAAAGATAACTCCATATCACGTAATAATGCTTTGATATAATAGACATATACACTCTCAAAAAGGAATGGGCTTTTGACTTCATGTAATGATAAGTTTAATTATAAAACACAATTTACTTGACGTAATGCAATTTTTACCTCACATATTAAAAAAATGAAATGATGTAAAAAAAAATTCATATCATGCAATAAAGTTTTAACACAATGTAAACACATTATCACTTCACATAATGAAATTTTTACTTCAAGTTATGAAGTGCTGACATAATGAAAGGATGTATTTACTTCATGTAATGCAGCATTGACATGATATTAAATATATTTACATCATCTCATAAAAAATGGATATAACGTAAAGATATGTTCACATCACGTAATGATAAATTGACATAAAAAATGCATAGTTGTATGCTATAAGGCAGTGATGGCGTTCCATATAAGAGCAAGAGACTTATTTTACAAGATGACAACTGAGTCCGACACCAGAGATGGGTATTTACAGTATTTAGTTTCTTGTGTGCTGCTGACTTTTGTCTGTTTTTCTCCTATGTATTGGGCCTAGACACGGCTAACGAGTACGGACGCGACCGATTCTGGGAATAAAATTCCCTAATAGAAGCCTTTTCAATATCAGTGATGATTCAATCTGTGAAACTAATACCTCGTCACAAAGGTACCAGGAAAGGAAAACTGTTCAGAAGTTAGTGTTAGAATGGGATGTGTACATATCAATAGCCCAGGGAGTCCCGCTTATTCTGTCCAATATGTTGTTTTCACCACTGAGCGATTCCATTGGAAGAAGGCCATTTCTTTTCGCTGGATCGCTTGGTATTTGTGTTAAGCAACTTCGAATGACCCTTGCTATCTTTTTTCACTGGGATATTTATCTTTTTATTCCATTTGCATTGGTAGAAGGTTTCAGTGGAAGCTGGTTTGCTCAGCTTGCCATTGCTATGACGGTTGTTTCTGACCTAACCAAAGCAGGAAAGTCCAGATCCTATTTAATCACTGTGTTCAGTTTTACATTGTATGTACAGTGTTGGATTTTCTTTGGGAACATTTAGTTCTGCCTATGTGGTTGCGAATTGGGGATACGAACACTCTATGGCAATCTCCTGTGGATTGTCGGCCTTTGCATTCATCATCACGTGCTTTATTCCTGAAACATTGCTCAAATCGCAAAGAAAGAAAAAAACTTCGGTTGCCTTGGAAACTTTAAAGAGATTTTGAAACTATATTTCAAAGAGGACCAGAATTATCCAGAGTTGACAAGGCGGAAATATCTTACTGCTATCTCTTCTTTTATATTCATAATGTTGGAAAAACACGGTGCATTTGCTGTAGAATCATTATATGTAGGGATTCTCCATTTTTCTTCAACCCCAAAACAGTCAGTTTATTTTAAACATCGAAAACCATCTTTTCCGAGGCTGGGATTTTAATTGTTATAAAACTGTTGCATAGATGTATCTCAGATGAGAGTATTGCATTCATTGGGGCTATTTCAGACACGTGCTGTTTTGTTTTATATGGAATAGCTTCTTCAAAAAAGGACCTGTATACACGTTAGTAATACGAGAGCAAAAACTTATTCATGTATATTACAAAAATAAAGGATCTTCCATGATTTGTAGTTGAATATAATGAACAAGTTGTGTGTCTTTATCCCCGAGCCTTGGCGAGCCTCCCAAGATCATGGGAGATTCTTTTTATCCCATGTTAAATACTTCACAGCCAGGCCAGAAAAGCTGAAACTTATGTGGAAGCATCCTGGGGTAGTGTAGATTCTAAATTGTTAAAATCATGACCCCCGGGGGTAGGGCGGGGTCACAATGGGGAAACAAAGTTTTACATAGAAATATATAGATAAAATCTTTAAAAATCTTCTTCTCAAGGACAACTGGGCCAGAAAAGCTGAAACTTATGTGGAAGCATTCTTGGGTAGTGAAGATCATGATCCCCGAGGGTAGGGCGGGGCCACATAGGGGAATCAAATTTTTACAGAGAAATATATGGGAAAAATCTTTGAAAATCTTTTTCACAAAAACCATTTGGCCGGAAAAGCTGAAACTGGAAGCATCCTGGGGAAGTATAAATTCTAAATTGTCCAAAACATGACCCCCGGGGGGAAAGGGAAAGGGGGCCCCAATGGGGATCAAAGATTTTCATAGAAATGTATAGGAAAAATCTTTGAAAATCTCTTTCCCGAAGAACCACTAGGCCAGGAAAGCTGAATATTATGTGGAAGCAGTCTGGGGTAGTGTAGATTCTAAATTTTCAAAATCATGACCCCGTGGGTTGGGCGGGGCCACAATGGGGAATCAAAGTTTTACAATGGGGAATCAAAGCATCCTATGGTGGTGCAATTTCAAAAAATCTAAATTATGATCAGTGGGGTAGGGTGGGGTCACAAAATGTATTACAAGGGGGAAATCTGGTAAAGAACGGAATGTTCAAATCTTCTCAGGTGAGCGATGTGGCTCATGGGCCCCTTGTTATATTTTGTTTTGTTTTGTGTTTGTTTGTTTTTTTGATTTAGATTTAAAACAGACATTTCGTTTCAGAATTTATGGTGCTTGCGAAGGACGAATGTTGTCCCATCTTTGACACTGTTTAGATCTGAATATACGCATTCTGTTCACTTGACATTTTTTGCATAACTCATTGAATAATTTTGTAAACTTAAGATTCTATGCTGGTGCTAGGTGTGTTTGTTTCTACATGCATTACATCATGTGTTTATATTTATTGGTATTGTCAATTACACTTTGTGTAGACATATTTAATTCGATTTGTCACTTATTTATTAATAAATGTCCATTCAAATTTTAACCCTGTGTTTTCATTTGTGTCAAATAGAGCACCACCAAATAAGGTATCCCTAAAAAATTATCTTTGTTTTAATTATAAATTAATTAAAAATAATCTATATAAATTAAATGCCGATAGCGTCATTGTTTTTCAATGTCTACTTCTTCTACCTCATACACTTATTTTTATGAGGTACCCTGGAGCTGAGTAAGGACTTTAATCCTTCTTGTTTAGATGACTTAACAATGCCATGAACAGTGGCTTTCAATGCATATACTTTTGCAAATGAATTTATACTATGGCAGAGATCCTCGCTTGATTGTGCCGTTATATTTTGCTTTTTTGGAGTTCAATATCTACAACACACGATCAACGTATTTTTTGACCTGATTGATTTTTCACACCTTGACCACAAATCGACATAAACCGTGCATTCCCTTTCTTTCTGAATCTATTTTGGCATTAAAAACAAGTAATCTGGATGCATATTATTTCTCCTTAGTCAGTTTTAAAAATTTCCTAGGTGTATACCAGTTTTTCCAGTGGCAAACTTTATAGAGTTTAAAGGAAACCCCTCCCCCTTTTGACGTCATATACAAGGCAACATTTGTGTGAAAATGTAAAATTTACGATAAGATTTCATAAATCTTCCAGAATGAGGTAAAAATTTAATATTGTATGGAAAAATAGTGGCCCAACACATCCCTGAATTAACGGGATTTTTGGAAGTCAAATGTTCATATAACAAAGGTTTTTCTTAGTTATACTTACGTAGAAAAAAACGTCATTTTCGAGGTTGCGCCGCATGGACATACAATTGCTTACAAAAACATTACTATTTTATTCAAAAATAAAATTTATGATTTGTGATTTATTCTATAGATAGAAAAGATGATGATAACTTGATATTTTAGAATTCATTCATGTACCTAAAGCGGGTTTAATTTTATGGCGCCAGTCACGAATTTTTTGATAGCCCCTCGTATATCCTATGATCACTGAAATTAATTTAAAACACTTCATATGCTAAAACATGAAACATTAGAGAAATCTTTATCGATATAAATATTTGAATTGGAATGATCTTTATGGATTATCAATAATTGACATTCCTTTTTAGCATTTTTTAAAATTTATATAAAAAATAAAGGAAAATAGACGATCAAGTGTTGAGTGTTTATTGAAATAATGAAGACGTAGGGACCTGCTAGTGGAGATCATTCTATACGGACGCCATAGCTAACAAAAATTGAGCTTCATGCCAGTTAGAATAAAAGGACTGATAGAACGTTTGTTTTGAATTCTTTTAAAGGAAGCCTTTTTGCTTTTATGATCATTTTAGGTAGGTTTGCATCAATTATAAAAAAAAAAAATTTATTATATGATTTTATGAAAAAAAAATCCTTAATATACTACATTATAAAACCATTCCCATATGATATTTTTTGCACTTTTGCACCCAGAATCGGTTTTCTTTTATCGTTGAATTTTAATTTTTTGTCAGCAGGGGATCTCACTCCTCCATGGCACCTGATCCCACCTCTGATGTTTTGGAGGTCCGTGTTTGCTCTGCTCCTATTTTGTATTGTTTTATGGACTTTGATATTGAATACTGTTCGTTATCTCCATATCCTTCTTCATGTTTATCTGAAAAGTTTATAGGAGTCAAGTCTACAAAGTTCTCAATTACATAATTATGTTTTCTAGTGCAGCACTGCACATTGTTTAAATGTCTTGTTATAACACTTTATCGCAATTATTCAAAACAACCTTAAAAGTATTGCCGATGTTCTTTTGAATAATAATTCTGATGATTTTTCAAATGATAAAAGCCATAAGAAATAGGCATCAGTTATGATAATTGCATCACGTATAAAGCTAATATATACATTTGTTTCTGTATTTTAGGTTATGCTAGTATCTTGTTAATTGAGGAATTTGATTTCAACATACAACATTCAATACCACCCAGCTCCCCAGCTCACATGCATTGTACATGCTACCCATTTGGGGAAAAGAAACTACAACACAATATAAAGGTGTATTTTATTTTATTAATCTAATAATATTTATCAATTTAATACGTTCAGCAACCTTTGAAATATTTTGAACCTTAAAAATCATCTAAGCACGTAAATGAAATTTTAAAAAAAAATGTGCCAAAAGTGATTTTTAAATCAGATTAAAATCTAAATAAGTTCAATCTTGATCTTATTGTTCGATATGGATTGTACAATGAAACACCAAAATTAATGCATTCTAAAAGCCTTTTGTAATAGTATCTTCCAGCAAACGTTGTTTTGATACAAGGTAGAATGCTGTCACTGGTTGTGGTTGATCTGAAATATTGCAGAATTATTATTGTATTTCTATTTCTCTCATCAATGTATAAGAAAAATAACACTAACCCCATTCTCAATATAAGGGCACAAATGCCTCTCTGATTTTTTAAAAAATGAAGTTCAAGAAAAAAAATTTTATCAATTACCTTTGAGAGAAAGTATTTTGAAGATTTTGTTTCCAGATTTTTTTTATCAAATTATAATACATGGAATAATGACAAGACGATAAAGTAGAGGGTGTTTTTATTCAGAAATGTAGCTTGAAATGTCGTTACTCTTTCTTCAATGTCCAAAAAGATATGTCAAAAAAAATGTAGTCATTAAAATCACAATTGGAATATCTCATCTTAACACCAGCACATCCTACCAACTCTGTCAGCAACATTTTTTCTCGGCATACGAACGTGCGTTTGATTTTTCCTTTCAAAAAACAAAGGTTACTTTTTGATCCAGATGTATAAAAACATTTTTTAAATATATGCTTTAAATTTTTCTCTCTGTTTTGTTTAGACCCATCAGTTTGGAATCTTGTCATTTTCTATAGATACTGGAACCTAACATGTACATGTAGTAAAATTCTATTTTGTAGTTACTGTCTTTTTTAACATATATCCATGCCGATTTAGAAAACTACGTAAATGTAACGTACATTTCAAGATATTTTTCTGTTTGATTAAAAACTTAAAATTCATCTAAAAATCCATCGTTTTGTTTCAGTTTATTCCAAAAAAGATTCTCTATGTAATCACATTGTGTTGTATGTCACAATCACCACTTTAAAGACACGATTGCCTCAGTATATGAGTAGGTAACGTACATTTCATGCTTGTAATAATATGTAAATTAGTAATAAGAAAATATTGAAAAAAAGCAATTATTGACATAAAAATCATTTCAATGAAGCGTTTTAAGGCAGTAATATAAGAAATCATAATGTGACAAACGAAGTTATTTGTCATCAAATACATGAATGTCACGTCAATTCGGTAACGTTCATTTCACATATTATTGGGGAGTCCCCTCCACCTCAGTTCATTACCATTCTTTTATGCTGTTTCGCTGAAATTGACACCGGTCGTAGCCTAGTTAATTCTACCTGTGTGCAAGGGTACAGACAAAAAAAATATAAGAGTCAGACGTATTTTGCTATGATCTAACAAATGCTCGTGTTTGGCCATTGAAACTGAACATAAATCTATTCCGAATATATCCATGGACAGTCTTGTTAACAATTTCATTAATTATGTTGCAACATCGTTTTTCAAAACACAAACATACGTGCTTTTCGACAGATCTGGAAAAATATAACCCAAAATGCAATGATTCAAACAAAACTGAGTATTGTGTGCCTTTCAGTATTTGAAATGTACGTGACCGTCTTGTGCTCTGGGTTTATTTGTTTTGTTTCTTTTTCTTCTTCTTTTCTTTTTCTTTTTTACCAATTATAAGCCTATGCATACCTTGTTTTAAATTATCAACAACAATTAAATTAATATTGACGAAAAGTCGCATAATAAAAGTAAACAAACTGCAAAAAAGGTTGCCAAAGATGAATTTAAGACACTTAGAAATAAATTTTCTAGCATGTGGTAACAGTCTAAAACATTTACAAGGTTTGGGGGTCATTTAGATGGATTTATGTGGCCAGTTGTCAAATGGATTGTAACGATAATTTTGTTTCGCTCGTGTAATTCATTGACCAAATAAAAAAAAATGTCAGTTAGAAATACATAAAATGTACGTTACCATACGTAACGTACATTTCAAATATAAAAATCAATTCTCTTCCACAAGCGTACGTTAGACACGCAATATATTGATACTATTTGAACCTGCATATCATAAGAAATGCATCATACAGGTTTCGTATTCAGAAATATATACCAGGTATCAAAATTATATTACATATAATTGACCTTAATATATTTTTTTCCTCAGCAGAAACGTTTCTTTTCATTAATTTTGGGATTTACCGACCTCCAACCTTTGAAACTTTCCTTTGTGTACACATTCGAGTGTCTGAAAGTATGAGAATACATGAAAATTCGTGCGAGATTCACTTAATTCGAATTTCATGGTAACGTACATTTCAGTCACGTACATTTCAAATGATCACTTTTCATGTAAAAAATAATTTTTAATTGTGTTAAGCAAAACGTCTTTGCCAGTTTACAGGATACAAGGGGTTGCTTATTCAGAGTCGTCTCATATTTTCTACTTAATATATATTCTTAATGGAAGAATATAGGTAACGTACATTTCTTTCTTATCTCTACGATTGAAAATGTCTTTCATTCCGTAAACATATTTATAAAAGTTGCTCAAATTGTTCAATTTCATGTTAAATTATCTAAGTAGGAGTAATTAATCCTTTGAAATTTCAAATTTAGCCCATCAATAAATAAAGGAGAACAAAACTATCAGGTGTATAATCTTTGTGTTTGCTTGTAATGTGGTTGAAATAGAATTAAGCGACAGGGACATTGCACAATAAAAAATATTTATTATTACAAAGAAAATGTATTTATTGTTATGAAAAGAAATATATATGATACAAGGTTTAACTTATCAGAAAATTTTTACTTGAGAATCAAAACTATATATTACACAGAGGGGATTCAGCATAATATTTGCCTCGGCGACAGTAACGCACATTTCAAAAAGGCTACTATATTTGAATTTGGAACTCCTTAAATACCCTTTCAGATCGATAATTATATGAATTCTTATTCATTGTTATATGACTATTTATAATGTTGATTTAAAAATTACATCAGTGGTATTTCTTTTAAATGAAAATGAGGCGACATTATTTGAGCCCCTATATTGAGAATGGGTGCGTAAAATAATTTTTATTTGGAAAATCTTATGGTTTTCTTTTATATTGAGAAACCCTAGATTTTACATACATACATATGTATATAGTACACATTATGTTTAAAGATTTAATTCTTAATTTCAATTTATTCATGTCATTTGCCAATATTATTTACTATGTTACTATAATGACAATTGTACTAAGTATATCAATTCATACGTAAAATATGAAGAAAAAAGACTAACAAAAAATGCATTTATGTTAATATTGTTGTACTAATTCATAATGTATGAGTCATCATTCAAAATATTGTTTTCTCTTTTTTAACGATAAAATTACATTACCTTTAGGATATGGAACGAAATAATATGCTTCAATATTCCCACAGCAAAACATTGAAACAAAAAGAAAGAAGAAAACAATCTTCATGCCTGTAAAATGTTGATCCAAGAAGGTTGTACTCACTCACTGTAGTGATCATAAGCAAATGCAGAAAAGAAATATTTGATGCATTTGACAGGCTGATCATTATGGGTGTTATATTTGTTAATGCTGCTATTGAAAATGTAATGGGAGTGAAATAGCATTTTCTTTGTGATGATCAGTTAATGAATTATGTTGTTGTGTAGACAATCAAATTACTTGCTTCAAAATGATAGCTCACATCATATAGACATAAAAGCATCGTGATTATGTGACAAAAACGTTATGTTTGTCTATGATTTGTCATTAGTTGCCGATTTTTTTCTGTTTATGATTTATTTTTGTTTACAATCATCTGTAAGAGTTTCTCTTTTAATTTATTAAATTTGAAGTTTGAAATTTTGAGCTATATATATTAATTTTTTTTTGAATATGCTTATATATATCATGTATATGTAGATAAAATATACCAACTTCACCTAATGGTTCATATAAATGTCCTTTCATTAGTAAGTATCGTATAATATATATAACAGTTTTGTAAGCACTCAAAAAGAAGCTTTTCCACATCTTAAGAAATTGAGGAACCTCTACCAGCTGGATAAAATCAATTTTTCTCGTCCGTTTCATACAGTCGTAGTTCGAAGTTGTGCATTAATACTTTCATAATCCAGTGTTCTACCCATGAAGGCGGGAATGACCTAAGATTTATCTTCATTTTTCATATCTTTTCTTTCAAAATGTAATCTTGTCTTTGGGACATATCTGGCACTGCAGAATAAGTTGTCATCCAATCTTTAAAAAATCAATTCTATTTAAACATTCTCTTGATTTCTTTTATACTACAAGCAAAGCATGTTCACCATTTTTATGAAACAGAATAGAAAAAGGGGTCTGCACTCAAATCCATTTTTATTCCAATATATAAATCTTGAATGGATTTTCTTGGACTCTTTCACTTTTCGTTGAGTTTACTTATACATGAATACAATACAGCTGTAGCTGTATATATTCCAGTATATATCGAATTAAAATGTTTTACTGATTTCCAATCTAAGTTATTGCCCCATACTCTGACAGAGGTAAATTTTGTTTCTCTCAAATTAAAGACATGTTTTGTTTGAACGTGTAAATTTTATGTGTTTTTTCATTCATTATTATATTTTTTTAGTTTGAAGTAACCTTTGATAGGAGATAGAAACATCCATCACAAGTTGATATAAAGACACAATTAATACAGGTGAGCTTTTCTTACAGTTTGTATTTATTTATTACTCACCAAATGAAGAAAATGATACATTAATAGAATGTGGATAGATTTAAGATTAGATTGAATAGTTTTAATGAGGGCCTGGAAATAATTTCTGTGAATGAAGTGTCATAGTAAAGACCATTCTATTCCAGCTCATGAATGTTCAAGAAAGCAATCCAATCAAAATTGGATCAAACAAAATGGAACCTTATACATGTATATGCCAATACCAGTGGCCCAGGATTTGGAGGAGTCTTGTTACCCAATAAATGTTGTCCATGGAAACAATGATTTCATAACGACATTCTACCTACCAGCTGTTTCCTTATATTAAGAAAAAAAGTAAGAGTCAGAGCTGTCGATTACAGTACATTTCTTGTCCATCTTTGAGCTTGTATTCAGTGAAATAAATGTATGTATCAGAGTTGATAATTAAAGGTGGCATATGTATGTTTAACAA
>NW_026940855.1:0-124083 GCF_032062105.1 Saccostrea cuccullata
AATTCAGTCACAAAATTAGGAAAAAAACTGCAATTTTAAAGATAATTGACTTTTTCCTGACCTGATATGAATGCCTGACCTATAAATTTTACTGTTATGACACTTTCGTGTCTGACCTCACATGATACTTAGTGACCTGAATTGCACGACACTTTTCAGCCCTCCGTAGAATTAAAAAGCATCTTCCAATTGAAACACGCAAGCTATTTTACAATGCATACATTATGCCTTCAGTTGATTATTGTTTTACTATTTTGGGTAAAACATCGCACTCAAATCCTGACAGAGTATACGTGCTGCAAGATGTATTTTAGATGCTCCTCCTGATGCGCCCTCACAACCTCTCTTTGAGAACCTATATTGGCTCACAGTGTATGAGCAACTTATTGGAAATAAATATGTTTTGTTATATAAATCATTGTTTAAGTATCACCCTACTTATTTAAATAGTATGTTTAACTTCCAGTGTAATAATCAATACAATCTTCGATCAGGATCTAATTTAGACCTGTGTACCAGCTCGTAGCTGTAAACTTTTTGAGAACTCCTTTCAACACTCTGGTGCTATCTTATAGAATAATTTACCTGTACATTTAAAAATGTCTCAATTACTGAATGCTTTCAAACATCAAATCAAAATATTTGTAAAACAATGTCGAAATAACTTATGATTATTTATTTGATTGTGTATATTTGTATATGTATGTATATTTTTTTTGTCTACAGAAGGGCCATGGGAAGAATAGTGCGTGCACTAATCGAGCTACCTTCTCTAAATAAAGTATTATTATTATTATTATTATTATTATTATTATTATTAATAGGGAATCAACATTTTATATAGAAATATATATGAAAAGTATTTGAAAATCTTCTTCTCAAGAACCACTGGTCCAGAAGAGCTTAAACTTTTTTGGAATAAGGATATGGAAATAACGAACAGTATTCAATCTCAACGTCCATTAAACAAATATACAAAACAAGAGCATCCTGGCGTAGTGTAGATTCTAAATTGTTCATATCATGACCCCCGGGGTAGTGCTGGGCCACAATGAGGAATCAAAGTTTTACATCAGATGAATTTTTAAAGATATTTCACAAAATATAGTTTGATTTTAAAATTCCTAGGACACATTGAGGCTAATCTAATCCCTTAATGCCTTTATTTCTTTATGCTTTCAAAATCTGTTCTCAATCAAAGATTTATTATGAGCAAGGGTACCTTAACCAAATTTGTTAAATGTGTGGTCCTAGGGTCAGGGGTTCCTGTTGGGTAGCGTACTACTGACGTTATAGTGGATATGCATTTTCCTTTGTTCTCTTGTTCTGCTGGTATTAAGTTATCAAGGTAAACAGCCCCGTAGGGATCCGAGTTACAATAGGTCCTCAGTACCCCCTTGCTTGTCGTAAGAGGCGACTAAATGGGGCGGTCCTTCGGATGAGACCGTATAAACCGAGTTCCCGTGTCACAGCAGGTGTGGCAAGATAAAGATCGCTCCCTGCTCAAAGGCTGTAAGGCCTAAATTTGCAGCTCTTTACCTGCAATGGTGACGTCTTCATATCAGTGAAATATTCTTGGAAGGGACATTAACTCTTTACAACTTCCTGAACAGTTTTGCAACATACACTTAATGTTCACGTCATGGTAATAGAAATTTACCATTTCCCCCAGAGCACCTTATAGCGTGGTACACGTTTCTCTAAAGTTTAGCGTAAATACTATAATGACGTAATATTTTGATACAAATATAACTTTTCTTATTTAATAAAATATTTGCAAGTATAAAATAGAAGGAAAATAACATTAAATTTAGGATTAAATGAACTTTTTTAAGTGCGTGAAAATGCGTGATTGCGGGGGAACGGTATATGCGTGATTTTGCGTTCCAAATAGGAAATGGCATATGCGTTAAAATGCGTCACTGCGGGGAAGAGGGTTAAACAGTATACAATCAATCAATCAAAGTAAACATGCCAAGTTTATAGTTAAGATAAGCAACAGTGCCTCTTTCAAAACCGTGAATTTCACCGCCTCAAAACACGAACCATTTCATAACACTCAACTGACCTATAACAATTATGAGCCTCTTGTTCTCTAAAGTCTTGTTCTCTCTTTTTTTGCTCAAACAAAACAGTAAAAAAAAAAATAAGAAAATATGCTGCACGCATAATTGAATACTTTTTAACATCTAAGTTGATACTTTGATATAAAAAATTACAAATTTCTTTAAAGTGCACGTGTCAGTCTTCCTTTTCATTAAACACCACACACGAGTGCATTGGCTTAAAAGAATAAAAAAAAGTAGAAGGTAGCAATTTTTTTCCCTAAATATGTTATTTGTATACCTTATACAATACATGAATGATAAAAGCTTCTGCTTTTATGCATTTCATTTTTATTGCTTTATTCTTCTAAGCAACATATTATTTAATTGAACAAATTCAAATAATAAATTCGGTATATATTTAACATGAAGACATTACGATGGGTGAGCAAAAAGTTCGCGAACTATCTCTATACTTTCAAAACCACAAATCAGATCAGAATGAAATTTGGCACAACTTTTTGACAAGCATATGTTCTTGTAATAGCATGTATAATGTAATGATATTCTCCATCATTAAGGCCTCACAATGTGAAAATAGCGTCAAGATGTAGGTGACTCATGACGAAAAACATGCATATGTTTTATAATTAGCATATGAAATGTAATGATTTTCTCCATCATCATGACCTCATAATATGAAAATGACGTCAATATGTAAGTGACTCGTGCCGACAAATTGTTGTCAAAGTCCTACTCAAACAACTAACGGCTGTAAAGTTTAAGGTATAAGTTGAAAATTCCTTTGAAGTATCTTTTTGCAGAGAAGTTATTCAGAGTAAATGTTTTGTAATAATTAAAAAAAATTGTCAATCAGAATGTTCTTTCCCTACATAAATTCTAAAATACACAATATATTTACTCCCATATCTTTGAAAATGTATATCTTTTTGATATTCAATACAGTGAACCCTCATTTATCCGGACGCTTTGGTCCCAAGTCAATTTGTCCGGATATTTGAAGCATCCGGAAATCTGAATCACCTGGTAAACAAGACAAAATAACATTTAAAAATTTCGTTCCGATGAAAAATCGTCCGGATACTGAAGCATCCGGATATCTGGCGTCCGGATATCTAAAGGTCCACTGTAAATAAAAACTGCTTCACATTTACTATCAAAGAAATAGACAGGTCCCTTTTTAGCCTTATTTTATTTGTTTTCTGAAAGAACGAACAGAATTCAGTATTAAACTCCATAAAACGATACAAAATAGGAGCAGAGCAAACACGGACCTCCAAAACATTAGAGGTAGGATCAGATGCCATGGAGGAGTGAGCATCCCCTGCTGACCGGTTACACCAGGCGTGTGTTCCTGGTCATGATTGGGAAATATCGGAAAAATCTGTCGTCAATACAGTGTATAAAAAAGGACTAACAATAACGATGAAAAAGTCAATCAGTTGTCTAAATGATAAATTGTATTTGCTTAAAAGTTCATTCATGTTATTCAATTTGTTCGAGCGAATTTTTTGTTCAAACCTCGTACAGTGATTATTTTTTGCTGGGTATATATACATGTTTATATATGAATTTGATAATAAAGTATTTTTTTCGCACGCGTCATTTTTAAAATTAAAATGACGATCAGATCAGATGAACAATTTAAATTGGTCATTATAGACCGAGTTTTGTGTCTTTTGTTACGCTGATAATTAACTATCTATGTGCCAATCAAATATTTAGAGATTGAATTGTACCGATAGGTCTGAATATAAAGGCTTTAAAGACTTCAGTGTAGAACCGATAATGCAGGAGTCTTCCTCGACTCCAAAGAGTTCGGCATTTTGTTGTAAATGTTACATTTTGCCGAACTCCAGATATAATAAATCCTTTAATGTACCTCTTTATTCGGAGACTTGTCTCGTGTGTTTTACTTTATTCTTATTATATTTTTGGAATTGAAGTGAATTTTCTCAATTAAAGATTAGTTAACGTACCATGGCATGTTGTTTGATGAATTTTATCTGAGATAATACGGTTGAAATACAGGAAGTGAAAGGAAATAAACCATATATTATTTGTCATTCTTATCTGTATTCATTCAGCAATTTGATAATTAAAATAATTGTGTACAGGTAAACCTCGGTATCTCGACATCGGATATGTCGACAACCTGGGATATGTTGACGTCCGCCCGCGGTCCCGGTATTATTTACTATATAAATGATTTGCAAAAACTCTGATACGTCGACCTCGGTAATGTCGACTACCCCGCTTATCACGAAGTATTTCACAGTCCCAAGATCAAAATTTGCCTGGTATATGTCAACATCGGTGCAATGTTCTGCTCTAACTAACCTAATTGTTTGTCAGCTGGTCGCTCGTCACGCACGAACGACTCCGTGTACCTTAACAATAAATGCTATAGTAAACTATTGTTAACTATAGTTTACTATAGTAAATCAAAGTTCCAAAGCTTTTACCATGCATGGTAAATCAAAATTTCAAAGTTTTCGCCATAGTAAATCAAAGCTCCAAAGTTTTCATCATAGTAAATCAAAGTTCTTAAATGTTTAACTATAGTAAATCAAAGTTCCAAAGTTTTAGCTATATTAAATCATGGTTTCAAAGTTTTCACTATAGCAAATCAAAGTTTCAAAGTTTTCATCATAGTAAATCAAAGTTCAAATGTTTATACTAAAGTTATTCAGAGTTCAAAAGTTTTTTTTTTGTAATAATTTTAACAACTTATAGGATTTAATTAAGTTGTTTTTCTAAAACTGTTTTAAGGGGGATTATATTGGGTTTGTTGGCTTATTTTAATGTTCATCTTAATTTAAATATCAAAAGTGTTTAATTTAAATGCAATGTGTTTATCAAACATTAGAAAAAAACATGTTGACTGAAGTTAATGAAGCAAATATTTTGAATCTAAACGACTTAAGTTTTATCTTCTTTTTTTTTCCATGAATAAAAATTATGTTTTATCTGCACAAATTAAAATTTAATAAATTAAAACAAATATTGCTTATTTATCGGTACAAGAGACAAGTTTTACATTAAAACCATTATTTGTACTTTGTTCTATTTCGGAGACTATTAGGGTTTTTTTTTTAAATCTGAAACATTAATGAATCTTTATGTTGAAATTTACAAAATGTACAGAATGGGAAGCAAAACAATAATCGAATGGGTTTAAAGTGCTTTATCAAAATTCCAAAATTTTCTCTATAGTAAATAAAAATTCCATAGTTTTCACTTCAGTAAATCAAGGTTCCAAAGATTTCATTACAGTAAATCAAGGTTCCAAAGATTTCACCATAGTAAATCAAAGTTCCAAAGTTTTTAATATAGTGTATCAAAGATCCAAACTTTTCACCATAGTAAATCAAAGTTCCAAAGTTATAACTTTGGTACTATAGGTCACTATATTAAACTATAGTTAACTAAAATAAATATAGAGGGATGACTGAAACAAACGAACTGCAGTCTAATACTTAAAACTTGAAGGTACCTATAGTTACATGTCTGTACAGTTTAGGTCTTTGTTTTACTATCCAGTAAAATTAAAGACGTCTAGTCTCAACTCTGATATCTCGACACCTCGGATATCTCAACATTTTACGAATGTCCTATGGATGTCGAGAGAACGAGTTTAGCTGTATTTGGAAGCAACGCTCTTAATTTAAATGTACAAAAGGTGTTCCGATGAATTATATTTTTAAATGTTATTGCTATCGTTATTATGCTAACTTTAAATAGACCAATAATTTAGGTCTTTGCACATGAGAGCTTTTCTTTCAAACAGAGATAAAACCCTCAGCTACGTTATTGATCAATTTCAAAAAGTCCTGCTTAATAGTGTTTGAATTAGATAATTCCATAAAATGTAAGTATTTCTTTATATGTATATGTTTTATTTTTCTTTAATTCTAATCAAAAGAGCAATGCATTGAGCAATACGATTTAATATTGATTTTCAAAATAAAAGCCTGGTTGGAAATTTCGATTCAATTTGAAAACGTAGTAATTTTGTTAAAAAATCAGTGAATGTTGAAAGTGATTTTAAAAATATATTTTTTTAAATTTTGGATTGTAAAATTTTGTCATAAACAGATTCTTCTGAAACTACAGTATTACGAAAATATTAACTCTCGTAATATTTGTTACTGATGAAACATAAGGGTATTACAATGTTTTTATGTCGATGGGCATAAATATGAAGATGCATTTGATTATAAAACATTTTTTCCAAAGGGATTTTCACGGAGACTTGAAATGAAAAACACAGTAAAGGGATAATTTAAACAACATTATAAACCTTTTTCCTGTCTTTTCATTGATAATCATTTATTCATGTGCAAATCAAATGTAGAGATTGAAGCGTGTATATATAATCATTGTCTTTAAAGATTTATAAGTATAGAGCCGATAATTCCCGATCGACTCCTTAACGTTCCGCATTTGCATTTAAATGTCAAGATTTCCCGAACTCCAGATATTCTTATTAATTTGTTTTCCTCAAAGTTCTTGTATAAAGGTAACCTTCGTATAATTTACCATACTATTGTTAAATGCTGGTTTGTAACAACATTTTTGGGCGGTACAAAAATGTACAAAACGTTTTTTTTTCCTTTCATTGAGACCGTTCTTCTATTTTTAGGTCTAAAATATTACCAAAACTTTTGATTATTTCGACAAAGATTTTGTTTTCCTAATTTTATTCACCACATGATTCCAGCAATCTTTTCGAACAAATTCAAAATGCAAGCTTTCGATCTGTTACAAAATCATATTTCAAAGTAAGAAGTAAAGGGTTGAACTTTTGGATCATTGTTGTTAGAAATGACAGAGGAAATGATGTCCGGGATTAGAAAAAGATTGCTTGGATTATATTTCAGTTATAATTATTGCTTTATTGTGTGTAATTCAAAGTCGTCTCATATATGTTTATGTCAGGGTCTTTAAATACAGATTAATATTCTACACGAAGGAACATTGAGCAGTGAGGGTTCTTATCAGATCAGCACCTTTCAGTGACACGGGTCACGGTTTTAAATGTCTCGCCCAAATGTCGAACAATTTAAATTTGAGGTGTTAATAATGTTTTAATATCATTCTGCAACCAATCTGTCGTGTGTTTCTGTCAGAATTTGATATTAAAAATCTTTGAGTACTAAAAACTGATTATTATAATAATGTGTACATGCACCTATTTTATCCCTTATGGCAACCTATCATATTTTATTATTAAACAAACATTACAAAAGGAATAATATTTCAGACAAAGGAGAGTGAACTTGCGTCAAATCAATTCTAATTTCTTAATGTAACAAGTTCTTCGAAAAAGTGTCATGGATTTGATTTTTTTTTAATTTTACATTTTTATGATATCTTTTGCATTTGATTGCAAGTCCATAAAAATTCAAATATGTCACTATGATGGTCGATTAATCATAGCAGAAATGATAAGGTACAAATACTAAAATATGTTTCAAAAAGAAAATGAAACATGTATCATTTGAAATTCTTACCAGTATTCATTCAGCAATTTGATTATTCAGATAAATGTTATTAAGAAGCAAAGCTCTTAATTTGAATGTACAAAACGTGTCCCGAGAAATCTTTGTTTTACTGTTATCGGTATTGGCAACAATGGTGTCTTTAAATTGATTAAACATTAAGCCTTTGTGCATGATAGATCCTTGAGTAGAATACAGATAAAACCATGTAAATTAATTAATTCTTAGGTCTGTTTTTAAATCTCTTGTTTATTAATCTCTGAATATCATGATTCCACAAGAAGGAAGTATTACTTTACATGTATTTTTTTTTTACTCTTGTTCAAATAGCGCTGAACTGAGAAATGTTTTCATATTGATTTTGTAAAATGATAGCTTGGTTAAAAATTTTGGTTCAGATTAACAATGTAGTAGTATAAACTCTGAAAATCAGTGGATGTTGAAAGTGTTTCAAAACTTTCATCTAAAAATGTCCTGTGATTGTAAAAATCTGCAAACAACAGATTCTTGTGAGACTATAGTATTAAGGGAATATTTATTTTCGTTCAAAAAATAACAAATAAGCGTTAAACATTTTTTAATGCATAAAAAAAGAAGCTATCACAAAGATTTCATTCTGCTGACCATACATGTTGAGGTATTCATTTGATAATACAGCACTTTTTTCGCACTTTATTTTTTTATATGTATAAAAATGAAATGATGAACACATAAATTGCTTATTTAAAGAGCATCATAAAACTCATCTTCGCTAGCCAAGGGTTTCCGATCCGATACCTACTCTACAACCCTTGGCAGATTTGGCCGAAAATTTTAGAACTCGCGCAAACGAATTTGATTGGCTGCGAAGTCCGAGTCTTCGCAAGGTTTTTACTAATCGACGATTTTCGGCTGAATTAAAGTCTGTTCGTGTTTTATGCACAAAATAAAAGAAATATTTACAATGGTTGAAAGTTAGAACGTGATCTATGCTTAAAAAAACAAGGGATTAATCAATTTGAATTTTTTCTTTTAATTATATATGTTTTCAAGAATTATTGAAAGGACCACATAAGTCCGTGTTCCGCATTTTAGATGCATCAATTTAAGCCAATCAAATGTCACGGCTCATTGATAATAATTGATACGGCAACAAGTAGAAAGTAGTGTCAAACTCTTGACTAAAAATCCACAAAGAACGATACTCTCTACCACTTTTGAGGTGTGCCCACTGCCCACAGCTGTATGAAGTTGTTTGGATATATTCCACATGGAGGTCGCCATATTGTTTCAAACGTCATATTGATCTACGTATGTTACAGCTATTTTCATTGGACAAATATTAAAGAGCTTCAAGGGACTTAACTCAATTACGGCGATAGGCGGCGCAATCAAAGTTCCCGTTTGATAGGACTAAATCTGCCAAGGGTTGTAGAGTAGGTATCGGATCGGAAACCCTTGGCTAGCGAAGATGCATAAAACTAGTTCATATCTCATTTTTCATTAATAATTATTTATTCAAGTAAAAATGAAATTTGATTTGCACGGAAACATTTATATAAATTATAATCACTGCATTCAAAGATTTATGTCTAGAACCGATAACGCAGGATTCTTCATCGAGTCATTTAGATTAAAATGTTACATTTTTGCCGAAATCTAGAGATTCTTAAGGTCAAGATCTAGTAAATAACTTGAGGCTTCTTTTTTGGTGCTAGATCCATTATGACGTCATAATCAATTTCAACTTTCTTTTTCCCGTACTTTACGGCTTTAGCAAAATTATGTAGAAAATAGATTATTTTCATGACATTCAATTCAAAATCATAAGAAAAGTAAACCGGATACCTATATTAAATTTGATTTTGATTTAAAGAAGAGGACAGGAACATACTAATTACCATTTTCTGAGAGACTGTAGGCAATCTGGATACATTTCCTTTGTCGCATATGAGAAAAACTCCCAGATTTATGACTGGTTTCCTTAATTTTTCATTGAAAATATCAGTTTAAAATACAGTTTTTCATCTTTTTTACTTAAAAATTATGTCCCGAAACACCTTATCTGACCAAGTTAATCTTGTAAAACATCAAAAAGGAATTTATTTCTCAAGTTTGATAAATCTGTAGGCACTTTTCATTTACTAGATCTTGACCTTAAGGACCCTTTCTACACTGCAAACTATAAAGTTTTGATTCTATGAGATTTATTCGGTAATCAGAGTGATTTGCCCTTGGATATAAATCCAACAATAATAGAAATTTACACTTTATCACTTAATTTTTCATTATTTCAAGTATTCTTAACGATTCAAAAGATCAGGATAAATTAACTGAAGACGTTATTTACTTGTATTTTCCCCATGGAAGTGAACAACAGTGATTTCTATTCACTGATACTGTGTTGTCTTTGGACATTTCCCCGGGGTACATGTAAATGTGATGTACCATACAGTGAAAATTAATAGATAATCTCAATATTGACTAATTCTCAGCTATGTTAAGGACCGATATGGAACATATGACCTTTGCACCGTTTTAATATGTAATACTTCTTTTAAAAATTGTATCAAAGCAACTGAATACTTATAGAAAATGTAATATAGCTATCAATAATGAATAGGACTGGGCCATAATTATTACCAGTTATAACGCACGTATCAGCTGTTTGTCACGTGACTTGTATAAAAATAGAATTGTTAAGCTGAATGTTGGAAATGGTGATAGTGCAAGAGCATACGCTTGTTTTTCATAAAAAAAAAATTGATATACATTAAAAGATTATTATTCCATCTGCCCAAAAAATGCTTTGAGTTAGCCAGTGCTGTTTGCGAGGTACTTAGAATTTTGCCGAAAATGCTTATACTACCTAAAAATCCCCACTTCGTTTAAATTTTGTTGTATATAAAATTAATATTATTCAGTCCAGGATCAACTCCCAGTACTTTTCAAAATATACACTATATAAGCATTAAATATCCCAAATTTCAGCTCAAACAAAGTAGTCTATGCCCTTGCACTTTTGATGTAAATCACAAATTCACTCATCGTTTGAGCAATATTCTCTACATTCCTTATCCCTGTGCAGTTTCAGTGCTACTAGTTTTATCTATATTCTATAAACATTGTATTCAATAAATTATTTTCTTTAAGTTTTAATGATTAGATTTTAAAATTAGCAGAGGTATCGTATTTATTTAAGCAATCTTGTAATTATTAAACCAGTGAATCTAGCCCTCTGAATCACCTGTGTTGCGTCATGTCAAGGCTGATGACGTCATATTTGACGAAAGGCTTTCTTTTATTACTCGAAGACCGGTCACGGTAGCCTAGTGGTAGAGCGTTCACTTCGTGATCGGGAGGCCCGGGTTCGATTCTCGATCGCGGCGCCGCGTCATACCTAAGACGTAAACATAGGTAGTGACTGTTCCTTCGCCAAGCGCTCGGCACTAGAAGTGAAAGTCACTGGTCTTTCGGATATGACCTTAAAAACGTAGGTCCCGTGTCACGGTAAGCGTTGGGACGATAAAGAACCCTCACTGCTCAATGGCCCTGAGTGCCGAGTATAGGTCTAAATTTGAAGCTCTTCACCGGCATCGGTGACGTCTCCATATGAGTGAAAAATTCTCAAGAGGGACGTTAAACAATATACAATCAATCAATCTATTACTCGACTGTATTGCTTTCAAGTAATTGCAATTGAACAAGATTTTATAAATAATTGCTAAAATAAATAAATTCAAGTTGTTATTTACGCATAATCATGTCGTTAATTAATTTTTGTGGCTTGTTAAATTTCAGTGACGTCACAATTAAACTTCCAAGACTATTAACTCAGAATGTGAACTCTGACCTTCCTTAACATAGCTGAGTTTAAACAATATATTTTTCTCAATGTCAAAAAAAAAAATTGCATTGGTGTAGAGAGGTTCCTTAATGAATGATTTTTTTTCAATATTTTTAAATCATAAAGGATAATTTTCTATAAGGCCGTTTTGCGGCCTACAATGACTTCAAATTTTCAGATAGTATTTCTTCCCTTAAAAATTGCATGAATCACTAGGCGTATGTTCCAATTTAATTATAAATGTTGGTTGGTTAATGATACAACAGTATTTTTAATGATATAGGGTCACAAAGTAAGGTACTATCGGTTCGTATTAGCATTAGAGTAATTGGAAAACTCAAGAGGGCGGCTGTGTTAGATAACTCTTACGCATGTCATAACTACCTTTAACCAACACCAAAATTTACATGTTAATTTCTTATAAACATTAAAAGTGACTACCAAATTATAAATTTGGTTAAAGGTTGTTATGACACCTAAATAAAAACTTTTCACTTCATTTTTACGATATTTGCCGAAAAAGCTAACTACTCACGATGAAGGATATCAGCTTATGTAGATTATTTCTTTTTATAAACTTTTGGTTAGAGTACAATTTTCTGTTGATTTTCTAAGAATTATATAAGCCATGCATATTTACTAAAAAAAAATGTGAACTTTTTGCTTAATTTTCTAAAAATCAAAGGACTGAGAAGACTGGCTGTCATGAAATTACAAGTGGAGACGTTTCTTTGAAATGTCTGATAAAAATTAAGAAATAAAAACTTTTTATGAAATATAAGGTGTGTATATGAGTTATCTTATATATTTATTTTGATAGTTTAGTATATCTATATATACTACTTCTTTGTATTTCGTTATGAGTACTCCATATATTCTTTTTTTTTCCTTATGAGTACTGTTTATGTTCTAGAAATGATGAAAGCAATCTTTGTTGAAGCGGTAATATGCATTTATTATTTGTGTTATAGATTTTTTCCTATGGGTACACACATAATATTTATATGGACACTTCCGTACGAATATCATGTGATCCAAAGAGCTAAATCCACGAATGTGCTAAATTCGCCTAATGATTTTAGGAAAAATAAAGTGAGGGGAAGAAGAAAACTATTTACGGAAATATTATCCGTAGGTATCAAACTTAAAAAGTTTACGCCAAAATTTTCATTTGATGACGTTATATTTGTGCAGAAAACGTCTAAACACGTGAACTTTGCCACTTTTTATCAAAATTTAGCATTTTTTTCGTCTTTGATTCAAATTTTTGCTGTGGCCACACCCTTTGAACAAAATAAAATTCACACCATTAAAAAGAAAATTAAAAAATGAACAAACAGAGTGTTATTTTATTTTGTTCGAGGGGTGTGGCCACATCGAAATATTTAATTTTCGTTCGATTCAAATCTCTTCGCACCGACCACCAAAGTAGAAATAATGGGGGTTTACCAAAATTAATTAAAAAGAAACAAGATTTTATGTTGCTTTTGTAAATTTTAATTACATTTTAAATGTAAATATACCATTTATTATAAGTTATTTTGTGTTGTGGTGCAAAAAAAAAAAGTACGAAAGTCTCTCGGAGTCTCTATGTAAGACTAATAGCATGACTGCATGAAGATGCAATAATGGTGACTCATTCCTAACCTAAGACTTTTTAGTCAAGCGCAGCTGATCTAGCTTTACATTATCATTGATTTTGCTGAAATATTTTTAAAAAATGGATACACTTTCCCCCAAATCTTATTTATTTTACAAACAATGTATTGAATTTTATCTCCCGATCTCGTCTCCATGGTCACTATGTATTCAAAGGGAGATCACCAAAGAAACTATATTGTGACACCATTAGTCCTAGAATATATTTTTTACATAAACAATAAGTGTACATCGGTAGCAACTACCAGGATGTATATATAAAATGAAAATTCTTGTTTTACCCCTTCACAAAAAACAAATTGTGTATGTCGTGAAGTCTGCATCGACTGGCTTCATAAATGATAAAAATGATTTACGTTTGGCTGAGTCAAGATACAAGCGCACAAAGCCACATGCCCTATCCAAAACCAATATCCATTTCAGAAACTGCTGTTGGCATTCCAAGAAGACCGCTTAACTTTAAAAAGTTTATTATCAAAAATATTTTCTGATCCGAGAGTTTATAACATATGTAGATCTAGGCCTAACGAAGTATTTAAAATAGAAAATTCGAGTTGAAAATTCAAATAGATCTATTGAAATAAACAATTTGCGAAAATATAGATCTATTGATTTTTTATCGCGTGTAATTTTTGTGATGGGCCTTTATTAGACTAATTAATACAATGTACATTGTAAAAACGAAAAACTTACTACATGTACCGAGATAGTGACAGCTCTTTATGGTTGCAGGTCGCCTTCATACCACATGAAAAAAAGTCAAAGGGAGGCTACTTGTTTATCTCTTTTTATTTTGAGTTACTCCTCTCAAAAGTAACCTGTTCAACTTCAGGTCTAAGGGAAAGAGGGCAGTCAAGATTAGCAGAGATAGATCAGTAGAGTACATTCTTATAGGAGATAGATCCTGAACATAAAATGAGAAGCTAATGGAGAGTGAGGTCTTCTAACGAAAAAAATTAGTAGGGATATGCGATTTTATCGGTATACCGGTATATCGCGATTTTTTGTTGTATGATACGTATCGTGATACGGAGACCTAAATACCGATTTCTAGGTACATATTATAAAGTCCAGAAATTATTCATTTATTTGTTCAATCTTTCAAATTACAATTGCTGAAAGTATAAAAAATGTTGTAAAAAGTGAAAAGAACGGCATCTTACCGTCCAAACATAATTGATTTTATATACATAAAAATTTCAAAAACGTAAAATTTTGTTTTTCTAGCATATTTTGTAGAAAAATAATTACTTTTCATATAAAATCATTGTAAAAACTGCCTTTAAAAAAATCATGATATTATCGTGATATTGTGGGGAAAAATCGTGATATATCGCGATACAAAATTTTTAGCGATACCCATCCCTAAAAATTAGCCTGAGGGTAATGGTGGGGGGGGGGTCGGATCCCCACAATATCACTAGTATTAAATGACGTATGACAAATCATTACTGATGTGTGACAAATAACAATGCAGATAACTTTAGTACGTGTTCATAAGACAATAATATATGCAATGAATATGCAAATTAAGATACTACAGGGATACACTAATATTTAAAAAGAAATTAATAATTGAATTACATTTTCATTTATTTTTAAAAATCTGTACGATAGAAAATTAGGAACGTTACTGATGTTTCGTGACTTGGTCATTGAATTAATTCATTATACCGGTATGTCCCAAATGTATTACAGGTATCATAAACGGATTGAACTGGTAATTTTTCGTTTACTTGAAATAACGTATAGAATATGACATCATAGATAGGGCGTTCGTCTCTGATTCATTCAACATGGTATCGGGGGTGGGGGGGGCTGGTATGGTATGGTAGTATGTTGCTTGACATGTTGTTAGGATATGAATTACAGTGCCGAAATGTCTCATATATTGTAATAAGTTTTCAGAAAAGAAGTCCTAGATAAATTAGTTTCAAATACTAAAACGATTTTTTTCACCCCGCATATATATTTTGAAATAAACATCGGCGTTGTCACATGACAAAGATTCATGGTTTTAGCACGTGAATCTAGTTTCATTTATTATACCACTACTGAATTTTCCCTATATAAAATTAAGTGATTAGATCTGAACAATTCCATAACAATCGCTGTGAATCAGATTATCCTCGTGCGTTAGTTTTTGAGCTAATCTAGCTCTTTGTCGATAGCTACATGTAGTCATGCTAATCCTCGTGCGTTAGTTTTTTTTTTTTTTTTTTTTTTTTTTTTTTTTTTTTTTTTAGCTTATCCCTCCGTCGAAAGCTAGTCATTCTCATTGGCGGTTATCCGTAATCCTCTAGTTTTTCAATAAATATAAATTTTCATTTTATTCAGTTATGAGAATATTGATTAGATATATAATCTGTTAATATTAAAATATTCTTTTTTAAAAAAAGGTTAAACCCCCCTATTTCAACACACAAATGTTTCAGTGTAATCAAAGAAGGGGAAGAGTAGATTTCTAAAATAAAAAGTGGTACTTAGAGAATTTTGATAAAATTTGTCACTTTGATTATATAACGTTTTTATCGTTCATTGGTGGATTTATTTCAATTAAGTAATTTGCATTAAATAATTGGTTTACGTGCCATTTCCGTTTAACCATCTTATCAAGCCCTTAGCTAGCGAAAATGGTGATTATATTTTTTTTTTACTTTTATAACTTTCATTTTCTAAGAAAAGGTCTGTTGATTATGCATTGTACATCATTTGTTAAGTTTTTATGGTCTCTGATATTAAAATAATTGTTTGTTTTCTCATTATGGTAATTTTTGCCCTTTCCGCTGCCCATAACGGAGGGTCTGGACAGAATTTCACTGATGCACGTACATGGAATTGCCATGGGTATTTGGTTAGACGGCAATAAATCTGGTACATATACATGAGATATATGGGACCTTTTATGAAACAAACTCTTACGTTATTCAACTGCATGTAAATACATGTATGAAATCTTTTCAATGGTCTGTATTGATAGCATCATTCAATACTACCAGAAGATGTTTGTCCGTATGTTTTGTCTATCAGGAGACAGGATCCATGTAGCATTTTTCTTAGTTCGGGCCTGCAGGAAGCAATTACAGTTAGATGGGGGGAGGGAAGGGGCACAGTCACATTTCTTCAGCTGGGGTCACTATCAACTACCACAATTTAATTCCTTAACAGGCAAAAAAAGAAGTCATCAGAAGTATTATTGAGGGGACACAAGCATATACTACCTACGTTTTCTTAAGTATTCTATATATCGGCAAAATTAGGGGGAGGCAAGGTTCAAGATTAATTGCTAAAGTTGCCCTTTTTGCTTTCTGGTTCACGGAAATGTCATCATTTCCATGCACCTATTATGTTGCACTATTTCATTGGAGACGTCTGGCAATCTGCTTAAAACTTATTAAAGTGCATTCAAATTGACGACCTGATAAATGACGTCTTCAAACTTTATCAACTTTTCAACATTATTTTTTATTTAATGTTTATAATATACATGTATGTTATGAATTCAATACGTATTCTCGGGTGAAACCTTTTTGATTGTTTTTTTTCCTTTTATAAATATTAACTTTTTTTGTGAATTTGGATTCGCACAGTAGGAAAATACGAAGCGGAATAAAGTCCTTAACATTATTTATTTAAGAAAAATAACTTTTAATGAAAAATTACATCTAAACAATTGCTGAAAATTTCAGCTTAGTACACGTGCACTTTCTTTTATCACAACAAAAACAACACCACCCCCACCTCACCATCCCTAAAACACTCGATAAAGTATTCAATACTTATTCTAATCCTACTCTTGTGGATTATTTTCCATCAGTGTAAATTTGTTACCTCTTCTAAATAATTTCAACGTCATGATTTTAACGTGTTTCACGTCAACGTCATGACGTCATAGTATTTCATTCGAAAAAAACAATGCTTATTTGAAACACCTGTAAAAAGTAAACTATAAAAGATATTGTTAAAAAATAAAGTGTTTTACAACGTACACATACTAGACTATCATTTAACAAAAATTCATTAATTTTGAATACGGTGCGGATTTTGATTCTTCGTGGCTCTTGTTCGTTTGTTAACAGGGTCTTAATATTGAAAGCATTCAATCTATTCCTCATGCACAATCTATTCCTAATGCACACTTCTTTCATATCATCGATATATGGTACTGGTAAGTTAGGATAACATTATTCCTGTCTTAGAATATAAACTGGTGAAGAGGAGAGGGATTCCTAAATGTAATATGTGATCGATATAACTGAATGTTGCTTTACCCCATTTAAGGATTTTTGAACCAGATAAAGAAATCATTCACTTAAGGTCAAGTGTTAATAAGTGCATAGTTGTAGTAATAACCAACGCCCAATGCGGGACGGGACTTTTTTTCAAAAAATAGAGAATAATATCCCAAAGACCGATGACATTTACTTTAAATGCTTAAGACTAAAGGTATGGAACTGTCACTATCCGTGCTAAACAAGATTTTGGAGGCTGCACTGGGAAAGAGACTGAATTTAACCTACAAGTATTACAAGAGGGAAAGGAGCACCAAACCCTAAGTGTCCATTTTGTACATGGGAAGTTGTAGAACTCTTAAGTCCGTATACTAGTATATACAAAAAATTCAGAATCTGATATGCATAGTTGAAGGAACTGTTCAAATTCTGCTCCATTTTATGTTGTGCCGCTACTGACACTGGGGGGTGGGGGGGTGGGGGGCGGTTGGGGTCTCAACGTTTATACCTGTAAATACATAAAGTTTAGCTGGCATTTTTAATTAAATGTATCGTGCAACACGAGTAATTAAATAAAAGCAAAACCATTTTACGACGTTTTTTTCATTTTACTTAAAGATGTATATTTTATTGCAACTGCTCTGAGTTATATGTATTGACTATTTACATGTATATGGATAGTCAACATGTACTTGATATTCTTATGCTGTTAATTCTTTATTTTTTGCATTTGTTGAATTTCTTTTCTAAATAACTACTTCAGTTTTATTGAATCACAATCAAAATCCATTCACTCCTTTCAACATTTGATACATAACTTTTAGAGTTCAAAAGAAATTTAAAAACCTCATTTCTAACTTGGTTATTTTATGCGTAAAATAAGTACCTAATCTATATATACAATTACAATGTAATTATATATGATATAATACTTTTCAATAAATTGCAAATCAAACTTTTTTTAGCACCATTCAGTGTGAATTTGTAAAAAATTAACGTTCAAAATATGCAAAATGTAGATGCATCTGAATTCTTGTCAAAAAAAGTATCTTGAACATTAAATTAAAAAATATTCGAATTTATTAATTAGGTCTGATGTATTTCCGACATAAATAATAAATTTTGATCATTTACATTCAGAAACATGCATAAAAACTTCATTTGAATAGACCTACCCTTAATTTTTCTTCAACGGACAGCCATTTTTTTTTATCTCTAAATCACGTGACTTAGATGATCGATTTTGAAAAACAAACATCAAAACCATGAACTAGAATGATTATAGCTATATAAAATCACATTTTAAAGTGATTTTATCGTAGGCCGGAAAATGGCCTTATAGAGAATGAACCTTTATCTTTGTTTTTACATTTTACATTTGTAGACTGTACAATATATTAAATTTCATTCAAGACATGCTTTCATATCTACTCCCAAGTAATCCGTATTATTAAATTTATACACCTTTGTGGTAAAAAGTCTTTTTTTTGGTAAAAATTACTAATACATGTTCATTTTAAAAAAAAAATCTTAATTAGATACATGATATTCGTGCCTTTATTAATGTTCATTGTAAAAGCTTTATAAAGAAAAAAAAATTTAAAAAATGAGGAGTGAAAGAGTGTAAACACACAATAAAATAGTGAAGTGCCAAATACAATTTAATATTGAGATAAATGAAAACTGACGTTTTTCATATTAATTGTTAGTCCATTATCTATACACTGAATTGACAACGGATTTTCCCGTTATTTCCATATAGTCTCTTGGGGATGTTCCAAAAAGCTTTAAAGGAAGAACAAGTCATGGATTCCTAAAACATTTCAAAAATTATATCGGTTGGCTGAGTTACATTTTCACTTTTCACTAAAGGATGTGGTTTGGTCTAATATGAAGCTGTAAAACTAAACTGGTATCTTCTTTAGCACGGAAAGTAGTAAAGTTTTCTTGCTTCATTGCATCGATGTACCCATATTGGCCTTTTATCTTCTCATTCTCTTGGACTTCAAAATTTTATTATCATGATTATGAAACTAAGTTTCACTGTTTAAATTTTGGGGGCAACACTCAAATAAATTTCTAGATATAAAAAACATTTTTATTTGTAAACATGGTATATTACAATCAGTCGTTTAAGGGGGTGGGGGCTGGGGGCGACTAGGGTTTAATTAACGATTTTTTTCTGTTTTTTTTTATATGGAGTACTACAAAATATGACGGTCACAAAGGATCCATATGACGACATAACAAAAAAAAGGATATTCTCAAATTTCTATGTTTAAATTTCAAGAGAGTATGTTTATTACTTTTTCTTTAATTTCAATTTTATTACCCCTACTTTACAAGCTTCGGTTTATCATAACGTCACAAACACATTGATACGACTTCAACCTACCTGTTAATTGCAAAATCGGTTAAAAAATTAGTTATATAATTTTACAGTTTATTTTTTATTACTTTTTTGGCTTGATTATTAAAATTAAACAAAATTTTCTTTAATTTTAATAATCAAGGGAGAAAAAAGTTGCTTTGAAACAGTAAATACGCTTCATCTTACTATGACGTGCGAAATATTGTGCAAGGGAAACTTTAGTCGGCCCCTTTAGTTTGTGTTCTAATTATTCAAAGTATAAGTTAATAATACAAAACAATCGCTCAACTATTTGAAAATGTTTTAAATTGATCATTTATATTACAATCTAGACGGAAGAAAAATGTTATGTAAAGTGTGTACCGGAAACGTTACAAGAAATCAGATATCACCAAACTAAAAGTGAATGAATAGATTAGTTTCATTATTTCACGAGTCTTCCTTATGCAATCGTTCGTTTTTATGAACCATTGAATAAGATGGATTATTCAAAATTGCTTTAGCTTCATCTTTATTTTCTCTCATGCATTCTTCAATTCTTCTAGTTCCAATGAAAATAGATATAGAGAAATTATTCTGTTATAGCAGAAATTACATCATTATAAAACATGCTTCTTAAAGAAGTATCAAATTATCCTTTTGCTTAACGGGAAATTTGAACAAATTTAACTGTTGAATTTGGGATAAAGGGCTCTTTTTCTTTTTCTCTCTTTTTCTCTTTTTCTTATTGATCAATATTTTTCAATATTTGTTAAAACAGCGCTATTTTAAAACCCCTGTATCCTAAAAATTAGTTTGTACATTTAGATCTGGGAGATATGCAAGGCTTGTTGATTTTTCCTTCGGGTTCAAACAGATCTCTTATTAAAATAAAACCTGCATCAAAATAACTGTTTTAAAAATATAAATGAATTGTTCATTCTTTCTTTTTTGTTGTTTGAAATATTTTGAACTTTAAAAGAAGAAAAAAATAGTGTACAACTTTTTTCCGAAATAACTACGTGCACCATAGTGCAAAAACTTATAAAGTTTAAAGAATTTATAATATTGTAGTGATAAAGGCTTTATAAAATAGTTCGGGTTCGGGATTCATATATTTGATACGTCACAATCAGCTGATTTACTACCATATTAAGCCAGTTGTGAATTTACCCTGGAACCAAACAGAAGTCTATCGACAACTGTCCCGTTCGAGGTCCTCGGCTCAGGTGGGTTGTAACTGACATTAAACCTCACCATTGCAAGTCTTTATATATATTGTTTATTATTTATTATGTAGATTATCTTACGCACTTTACAACAATATATAAAGGGGATAATTTCAATTTCACTTTTAAAGTTCAACCTTTTAAGAGGAAAACTAAGATTCTTTTTACACATCCCTTGCTCGGTCGAGTACGAATATTAATATTTACAAACACAACTTTATTACAATAAATAAGTTTCTTGCGCATATGAACTATATAGCATTTCTCAAAGATATATATTTAACCACTGTCCTAACACATGTAATTTAATATATAAATTATTAACATTTGCAAATATTTATCATTTATTTTAACAAAAACGTCATTGTCCACGAATTTTTTGGACAACCCTCGTATGTTTAATTTCGTTTGAACTGATAAAAAGGGTCAAATATCATTGCATGACCGAGTCATACAACCCATTGATTAGTTATGGAGACAACAATAGGTAATAGCTTTTTTAGCAAACCCACGACAATAAACTTTTCCCTCAGGGCTGGTCCGAGGGGAATTGTTCCTTTCAGGGTTTGATGAAAGAGCTCAAACCCATCAAGTGGATAAGCGGTTCATTATACTAATGTATATTATAATTTCTAAAGGTTGTATATTTTTAGTAAGATAAATCTGCAACAATTAGCTGAAATCCTGATCACGTCACAATGCTGCTGTAGTCATTGTATTACATCATAGGTAATAGATTTTTAGCTGGAAATAAAAATATGCGTAAAAATTGTATGAACATATTCTAGGGGAGGGGGGAATTTTCAGATATGAGAAATAGTCAGTTTACCTTCTTAACTTTATAAAAACATTTTAACGAATATATACGTATTAGGGGTGAAAACTTCCACATTTGTATAAGATAAGTTTTAAAATTAGAAGAGGGGATGACAGGGAATGACCATAAAACACTTTCCCGGTAGAGTTCTTGCATCTTAGTTGGAAATACATCTTAACAATTGCATGAAGAATAGTATACACCTATTTACTGGCTATGAGGGCAATAGCAAGTTTATTGTTCCCCAAGACATCAAACTATTTCCCTAGGCGCGGCCGAGGGAAATAGTTTGCTGTCGAGGGGGACGATAAACTTGCTTTTGTCCGAATAGTCAGTAAATAGATGCTTTATTATACCAATGCTGACTTAACTTTTGTTAACTTTTGAAAGTCCATGGTACACACAATTATGATAATCCATATTATACCGATGCTGACTTAACTTTTGTTACGTCATAATATATACACGTCACAATCCGAATAAAACCAGTTTTCCGAGATGAAAAGCGAGGGAAACAGAATGCTGCCGGAGAAAAGTTTGATGACTATTTCACCATGGGCAGGTAGCACAAACACTATTTCACGGTAGAGGCTGTTTGGAAAAGATAGCATGTTTATTTGTCATGTTTTCATATTGAACAAATTCACAGAGGTATAATAATATGCACCTATTTACTGGCTATGAGGACGATAGCAATATTTTCGCCCCCTCTAGAGCAAACTATTTCCCTCGACTGCGCCTCATAGCCAGTGAATAAGTGTTTTATTATACCGATGCTGACTTAACTTCTGTGACGTTATAATATATACGTCACAATCCGTATAAAATCAGAAGTTTTCCGAGATGAAAAGTGAGGGAAACAAATTGCTGCAGGTGAATAGTTTGATGACTATTTGACCATGTGCAGATAGCACAAAAACTAGTTCACGCTAGGAGCTTTTGGGGATAGATATCTTGTTTATTCGTCATATTTTTATATAGATCAAATTCACAGAGGTAAAATAAAATTGGATAAGTGGAGGGATCTAATAATTCTGAAAAAAAATTCAACATTGATAAAATGAAAGTTTGGGCTTACCTTGGGCATCGGCCCAATAAAGTACTTAATGCATCAAAACATGTCATAAAAAGCAATATGTTTATTGCTTAGTGCATTGGTACAGCAAATCTTGTTTGGTACGAACAAGAAAATTGCGAATTCACAGATAAAGCGAAGTTATCTTGTATAATATCTGCAATAAAAGTTTAACGCATTCCTTATTTGGATATAACGGTATACAAATATATAATATTTTAAGGGATATATAGGGATATATTAAAAGTATCATAAAATGAAAGGGCGGGATAGTATTTAGACAATTGTCCAAAAGATATGAAAAACAGTATTACTGTCTTTAAATATAAGCCAAATTAGGACGGAGTAGGAAAAACGTAATAGCACTGGGAGCTTGGAAAAAAATAATTTCAAGACAGAACAATTCATTGTTTTTTTTTCGTTCATCCAGCATCTCTTGAAAAATAATGAAATATATAGAGAATATTATATACTAAAATCCATATAATATTTTAAATTAGCGCGAGTGGCCCCATGTCAGCCCGAGGGCCGGAGGCCCGAGGGCTTATATGGGGTCCGAGGACTAATGTGACATATGATATGGATTTTAGTATGCAGTATTCTATTTATCATATATTTAAAACAATAAATATGCAAGTTCACATACGGTCATTGATAAATATTTCGTGCTTGTTTGTGACATTTCTTTTTAAAATCTATTAAAGCCTGTTTTAGGTAACTAAAAAAATAAGATCATAAATGTCATTAAAGAAAGATTTATTTTGAATATTAAAATAAAATCAAGTAAATTGACATTTAAACGTTATACAATTGTTACCTCGGTTTGATATGGAGTTTCGGCCCGCTGGTCCGAAACGTGATATGGATTTTCGGACCGGGCCGTGATATGGGGTATAGTGCCGTCACCCGTATCACACCGTGCAGAATCGGTGTATTTACTACTAGGTATATGATAAAAGTAAATATAAAGCAACTTTTCAAAAACGTTTTCTTTTGCTTGATTATTACATTATAGCGCATTCACCGCCAAGTTGAAACTTGAAATATATATATCCTTCTGACTAATAATGATAGTTTACACAGTTTGTAAAGATTGTAGTAAAACAAAGTTCAAAATAAAATTAATGATTGACTTAATGATTTACTTTGATATTTATTACATAAAATATCATCAAATTCTTAAATAAATAACTAGTTATCGACAGATGTAAACCGAGAAGTATTTAGAAGTAAACTGTAAAACAAATGACATAAATTTGTAGCCGTGTCAACCGAACAGGATTCTTTTATTCTCTCTTGACCGTTTATTAATCAAGTATACAGATGATATAAATAGGTGATGGATCTACAAAACACAGTTACAAGTTGTTGTAGAAATTAAATTTAAAAAATATAAGATTTCCAAATCAAATTATCATTCTCCATAAATACCATGATCTGAACTATTTATCAAATTTTGAACACTCAATTCACTTTACTAATACATGTACATACAGTAATTACTGAATCTACTGTTCTACAAATAGTAATACACAGATACATACATTAACTCATGAACCTTTACTAATTATACAACTAATACATACTATTTGCATAAATAAAACACTGGCTAGGTTCATGGTTCATAAAAATAAGATATAAATCATAAAAGATACCGTACTGTCTAACATCAACACCTACCCCAGATAGGGAAACACTGGTACATCAGAACGTCCTCAACAGACAAACAGACTAGTGTGACACTGTAGAATTGACTGATCTATCTGTAAACAATACCCTTATCTTAATAGTCTGATAATAAAAATAAAATCATAATAGAAAAACAATTGGCATTACTCAGGTATTTCACCTAACTTGCAAAGTTTGGCAACATTGCTATAATATAATCCAATCTCATAATCATGCACTTTCATAATATCTTAAAATATATATCACATCATAATGCACACTCTTAGTAACTCTATATGCATCTTCATTTCTCATTAATACTCACAAAGTTCTTCTCTACAGGATACAGGAGTCTTTGTTTCAAAAACAATTCACAAATGGCGCACACGAGAAAAATAATCTCAATGACCAATGATGACCAAGTTTTTACATTAATTCAAAAACTTCTCTTTCAAAACCAATATCATATTCTAAATGGAAATAATGTGAAATATAAGTTACAATATTTTCATCACCCTGAAATTACACAAAACCTATTATACCTAGTTGCATTATTTGGAGAGTATACAGATTAAAAAAATATTCATTACATAACATCTTTGCAATAACACTGAACGTAATCCGCAGTGGTCAAGTGGTTAACGCAGAGCTCCTTGAACAACAAATCACGACAACCCTGGTTCAAATCCCAGTCGTGGTAAAAACTTTTTTTTTTTTTTTTATATATATATACATAAAATCGGTTTTAAAATATACAACTCTTACATATTCCCCCACTTTATTTTTGCTGACCACAGCAAAAGAATAACTTGAAATACTCAGGGAACATAAAGAAAATTACACTGAAACACCCAATGTGTGTCTATAAATGTCCATTTAAGACGATGTCCAAGCCTCACTCAATTTCGTAGCTGGCGTTGATCCTAAATTGGTTATGGCATCACTAAGTTCTTGGAAATTTTTTGTTTTCACTTTCTGCGAACACACGGCTGACTTCGGCAAACGATGTGGATTGGAATGTTTTCCGGCAGTGGTCCTTGTTGAACGTCTGATCGGCTTCACAGAGGGCTCAAAATTTTGTGACACTTCATCTGTCAGATCACAACAATCTGGGGTCGGTTCAGCTTCATCCTGACTGTTGGATTCATGTTGACTCTGTTGGATAATGCCAATAAATGATTCCTCGGAATCGGAGTCACTAGAATCCGAATTAGTAACAGGAATTTCCTCTTGTACTTCATTAGGAATGACCTCACCAGTGTCCAAGATTTCGCGTCTTGTTACATTTTTCACAGGTCCTGATCCATCGGCTAACTGAATTGAATACACATTGTCTCCTAGTGAATCAATCACTTTGTATGGGGTCGAATCCCACATGTCCTGAATCTTATTTCTACCTTGGATTCGATTACGCTTTAACACACGGGTTCCAACTGGAATTGGATGCTCGTTCGTATTGCGGTTGAACTGTTCTTTTCGTTTTTCTGCATTGTTCTCCAAGTTTCTCTTTGCGTTCTCGAAAGCTGTTTCAAGTTTATCCTTGTGTTTGGATACATATTCACTAACATTGAAGGTATTTGTTGAAGCAGAACTGGTATCGACAATTCCTAGTAAATGATCTATAGGTAGAATAGGATCACGGCCAAACATGAGGAAATAAGGTGTGTATCCTGTGGAAGAATGAATCGTCGAGTTGTAAATGTAGACTAACTCGGATAGGTATTCTGGCCATTTCCGCTTCTGTTCTACAGAGAGAGTTCTGAGCAAGTTGTGCATAGTTCTGTTGTAACGTTCAACCTGACCATTGCCCTCGGGATGATATGGAGTAGTTCTACTTTTCGCTATATGATACATGTCGCACAATTCCTTCACAATGTTACTTTCAAAATTCTTCCCTTGATCGCTATGTATACGACGAGGAATGCCAAACTTGGAAAACCAATCTTTCAACAGTACTTTGGCTACCGTAACCGCTTTCTGATCCTTGGTAGGTATAGCCTGTGTAAACTTACTGAAAATGTCAGTGAGAACAAGAACATTTTCCCTTCCATCTGAAGCAGGTTCCATGACAGTGAAATCGATTGCAAGTATTTCCTGAGGTTGGTAAGCTAACAAATTGGAAATTGGCGTCCGAATGTTAGGAAGAGGAGCTTTCGCTATCAAACATCTTTCACATTTCTTGCAGTGTGATTCAACATCCTTAACCATGGTCGGCCAATAACAGCGTTTACGGACTAGAGATAAAGTTCGTTCGTTTCCTTGGTGTCCAGCGTTATTATGTAACGATTCTAACACATGCTGTTTCAACACTGTTGGAAGAACAATCTGTTGAATAGGTCCAATTTCTGATTCCATCCTCCTATACAAGATGTTATCATCAAAGTGTAACCGATCTCGCTGTTTCCATAGCTTCCTAACGTCAGGTTTTTCCAGGTTCAATTGATCAGCAGATGGTTTGATAGAACTTCTCAACCAATGAATGACTCGACTAATCACAGGGTCAAATTCTTGTAGTGAGGTTAATTCAGCGATCTCATAACCAGGAAATGAGTTGGTAGATTCTATCGTGGCTAATTCTGCATGAACAGAGCTCATTCGCACAGTGGTAACAGGTAAAGGTCCATCCAAGACATTCTTAAGAGGGAAACTACAAACAATATTCTGAATAGTTGCTTCAGAATCACAAGTCACAGTCCTAGACTTCGGAACAGGTCTTCGACTCAATGCATCTGCGTTACGATTCGATTTTCCAGAACGGAATTTGACCTGAAAGTCAAACTGTGCTAACTGACTTGCCCATCTCATCTCAGTAGCTCCCAACTTAGCTGTCTGTAAGTAGTTCAATGGATTATTGTCTGTATAGACCACAAAACGAGATCCTAACAGATAATCCCGGAATTTTTCGGTCACTGCCCATTTCAAAGCAAGTAGCTCCAACTTCATTGAGCTGTAGTTGTTCATGTTCTTTTCTTGAGGTCTAAGAGTTCTTGATGCAAACGCAATGACAACTTTGCCTTCGTCTTGTTGCTGGGATAAGACTGCACCTAGTCCATCCATACTAGCATCAGTTTCTACGATGAATTCACGCTTGAAATCTGGATATCCAAGTATTGGCGAGGATGTGAGTTTCTGTTTCAAGGTTTCAAATGCATCATCACAATGTTTCGTCCAAGATTCCTGAATTGATGTTTGTTTTAATTTCTTTCTCTTTGATGACTTTCCACCAGATACAAGTTCATGCAATGGTCTAGCAATTTTAGAAAAGTCTTTCACAAAGCGCCGATAGTATCCAGCAATTCCTAAAAATGATCGTAGCTCTTTCTCATTAGTTGGTTTAGGCCACGACTTGACTGCATCAATTTTCTCAGGATCTGTAGAGATTCCTTCAGAAGAAACAATGTGTCCAAGATATTTTACGGATTTTTGAAACAGTTTGCACTTAGACGGCTTCATTTTAAGTCCATGCTGTTTGAGTTTCGTAAACACAATGTCAAGTCTTTCCATATGTTCTTCAATGGTGTTAGAAAAGACTAAAATATCATCAAGATAGAGTAACAGAATTTCAAAGTTTTCTTCACTAAAACAAGCCTCCATAAGTCGCTGGAATGTCGCTGGAGCGTTACATAGTCCGAAAGGCATTCGTAGATACTCATATAACCCTCCAGTGCCCACTCTGAATGCTGTTTTCTGAATTGATTCTGTGTCCATCTCCACTTGGTGATACCCTTGAGCTAAGTCAATAGAACTGAAGTATTTGGCGCCGTGTAACAGGTCCAGAGTCTCTTCGATTCTTGGAAGCGGATATGCATCCTTAATGGTCTTCTTATTCAGTTGTCGATAATCGACACATAGTCTAATACTTCCATCCTTTTTGCGTACAATTACGATAGCTGATGCAAAAGGACTTGTGCTTTTTCTGATGATTCCTTGGTCTAGAAGTTTACGTATATGTTGTTTAACTTCTTCCAATTGATTAGGTGGTATCCTTCGGTGTGGTACACGGATAGGAACTTCGTCATTCAATTTGATGGAATGTTTGATCAATGAAGTTTGTCCTAAATCAAGATCATCTTTACAGAAAGAGTCGGAATGTTTCTTCAATAGAGCGTCAAACATTTTCCTTTGGTCTTCAGTAAAGTTTACATCACCAATGTTCAGCTTGATATCAGATTTCACATTCTGTTCACATTTTTCTACAGTCATTTTGCGAATTACCACTTCCTTGTCGGTGAATTCTATATCATAGTTGTCACTTGTTGACCTCAAAGAATCTACGCTGTGTAATGTTCCAATTCTGCTCTTGGCTTTCAGCCAGACATCTTCACTTCCCATATTGACAATGCGCACAAACACTTTTCCCATGCACACATTACTTAGAGTATCTATTACAGAAATATTTCTAGGTAAGGCTCCTGTCGATCCCTGAATAGCTTGAACTGCTGCTTCGTATTCTTCTCCTTTCTTGTTGTGCCGTGTTGACCCAATAACGACTTTCATCGAGTAAGCAGGTATACGTACATCATCCTTCCCTGCGACCTTCACAAAAGCTATACGATCACACTTACTGTCCATTTCAAAAACTGTTTTCACTCGGTTCCAATTTTCCTTATCGGGGAAATTAGTATCATCAGTGTCACATATTTCATTTGTAATGTATTTCAATATGTTACAGCCAAGAATTCCTTCGATTGGTTTAGAACTAATGTCTCTGGAGACTAGAAATCCAACATTGTGAAATTTAACGCCACAAACTTCAAGATCAAGTTCGATATATCCTAAATAAGGAATGTCAGTATTGTTGGCTGCTACCAATTTCAGAAGTTGCGTGGTGTCATTGATTTTCACTGATGAAAAATGTTTCTCATATACAGTCTCCGGAATGGTCGACACTTCTGATCCAGTATCAAGAAGAAAAGTCATTTCAATCCCGTTGAGATTCACTTTTGCTTTTGGACATTTTGAAAATACATTATTTGCATTCTGAAGTTTATTCACAGTTTTTGAGTCGGTGTGATTACATTGCCACTCATCAGTATGACTCTCTACTGTGAGTGTTTGCCTTTTGGGTCCTTTGATTCTGTTTTCCCCTTTGAATCCTTGTTAGGGCACTCATTTTTCTTGTGTCCTTCTTGTCCACATCCAAAACATGTCACCACGAATTTTCTTCCTCTGCCTCGTCCACGGCCATATCCTTGAAACTTTCCTCTATTTGACTGAGACATCTTGGTTAGAATGTCAATTTGTTTTTGTTGTTGTTCCAATAGATCCTGTTGTTTCTTCAGAATCTGTAGAAGTTCTTGACTTGAAGTCAAACACTCGACGCTCTGTTTGTTTACTTTCGCTACTGTTTCTGCATTCGGTTTGTCATCGACCCACTGAAGGATTTGTCCTCTGAATTCTAGAAATGGCATTTTGGAATGTTCGAATGCAAACTTTCGTAGTTCTCGTTTTAACTGTGGATCACGCACACCATCAACGAATTTGTCTATTAGAATTTTATCAAAATGTTTCATATCACTTCCTTCTTTCTTAGCGATCCTAGTTGCCATCTTCAGTAGAGCTAATGAATACGTTTCTATGGTTTCATTTTCTTTCTGTACTCTTTCGTAGAAAGTTTGTCTTAATTGCGAAACAGTTTCTTGTACGAGATATACGCTTTCAATGATCGTGAAAATGTCGTCTGGTGTTTTCTTACTCTCTGCTGGTCTAAGTCTCACTTCGCTTTTTGCGGCTCCTTCCAGATGATCTAGAATAAATTCAATTTTCTTTTCATTGGATTGAATACTTTGTAAATGTTCACGCATGTCCATTAACCAGTCCTCGACATCTGGATCAGAGTCTTTTACAGGTCTTCCAGAGAATTTCGGTAATTTTCTCTCAGTCCTTATGTATACAGGTTGTGGAGGAGGTTTAGCACTTGCAAGGTCCCACAATTGTTTCTGTAATTTTTCCACTTCAGCCTGGACTTGTTCGACTTCCATTTTGAATGAATCAATATGATAGAAAGTTTGTGCGAAAATGTCAAAATGGTGACAATCTAAATTACTCACTATATGTAAGCTAATCTAAATCATGATTATCAATATGAATGGAAGAATACAACAGAATTCAACATCAGTATTATGCTGCTCTGGTCTGTCTCCTGGTCCACCAGTCACATCACCATATCTCTACCTCTGAGAATCCCACCGCTGCCACCATTGTAAGAAACAGGATTCTTTTATTCTCTCTTGACCGTTTATTAATCAAGTATACAGGTGATATAAAGGTGATGGATCTACAAAACACAGTTACAAGTTGTTGTAGAAATTAAATTTAAAAAATATAAGATTTCCAAATCAAATTATCATTCTCCATAAATACCATGATCTGAACTATTTATCAAATTTTGAACACTCAATTCACTTTACTAATACATGTACATACAGTAATTACTGAATCTACTGTTCTACAAATAGTAATACACAGATACATACATTAACTCATGAACCTTTACTAATTATACAACTAATACATACTATTTGCATAAATATAACAGTGGCTAGGTTCATGGTTCATAAAAATAAAATATAAATCATAAAAGATACCGTACTGTCTGACATCAACACCTACCCCAGATAGGGAAACACTGGTACATCAGAACGTCCTCAACAGACAAACAGACTAGTGTGACACTGTAGAATTGACTGATCTATCTGTAAACAATACCCTTATCTTAATAGTCTGATAATAAAAATAAAATCATAATAGAAAAACAATTGGCATTACTCAGGTATTTCACCTAACTTGCAAAGTTTGGCAACATTGCTATAATATAATCCAATCTCATAATCATGCACTTTCATAATATCTTAAAATATATATCACATCATAATGCACACTCTTAGTAACTCTATATGCATCTTCATTTCTCATTAATACTTACAAAGTTCTTCTCTACAGGAGTCTTTGTTTCAAAAACAATTCACAAATGGCGCACACGAGAAAAATAATCTCAATGACCAATGATGACCAAGTTTTGACATTAATTCAAAAACTTCTCTTTCAAAACCAATATCATATTCTAAATGGAGATAATGTGAAATACAAGTTACAATATTTTCATTACCCTGAAAATGGCTGAAATTACACAAAAACCTATTATACCCAGTTGCATTATTTGGAGAGTATACAGATTAAAAAAATATTCATTACATAACATCTTTGCAATAACACTGAACGTAATCCGCAGTGGTCAAGTGGTTAACGCAGAGCTCCTTGAACAACAAATCACGACAACCCTGGTTCTATATATATCCCAGTCGTGGTAAAAACATTTTTGTTTTTTTTTTTTTTTGTAAAAGAGATATATATATACATAAAATTTGTTTTAAAATATACAACTCTTGTGTGACGTCATACGCAAAGAAGTCGAATGGCAAGGAGCCGACCTAATTCAAGTGATGCTTCATTTGTCGATGATAGGACCGGCGGAAGCATCCTTTTGATGACGATTAAATAGTAGAATAGTTAAATAGCAATAATTATTTTACTGATTTCTCGAGTCTCGGGTGTTAGCTCCACGAAATAAAGTTGTCAAAGGTAGGCAGAGTTGCGACACTAGCCGGTATTGCTGAATTTCCACTTTTCAATATGGCGTCAGCTCTGACTCTCCCCCGCACAAGGAATTATTAGGTTACCTTTACAAGGTCAATGCAATGGGTGGTGCCGGATAAAATAGTAACTGTTGCTTGACATATGTTTTGTAAGAATCTTTACCGTTTAAGGGGAAGGATCCGAACAAGTTTCAAGATTAAGAAAGTTCATTCAATTTTTACAATATGACAATAGCTCTTATAAAAGTATTCTCCCGTCGCTCTATTTGACTTACATAGCAATTTAAAAATTTGCTTTTAATAGTAAAAAATAAACTTTTTACATCATTTGATAATGCTCAATAAAAAAAAAAAAACATAACGTACAAACGTTTTTACAAAAGAGAGAATCGTACAATAGTCAGTACGATTTGTGGTCAGTATGTTTTGTAAAAATACTACATGTATACATTTACAACAGAAACAATTAACAGAGCTCGACTAGCTAGTAGTACAATTTGTAAACATGTGTGTTGCGAGAAATCTTTCAAAAAGAGTTTCTCTACCCAATATGGAAAGTCAACGGACCTCAGCTAAAAAGGAGGATTTATAAATCCATTTCATTCTAACAAAGCTTAACTTATTGTAAAACTAAAATGTTTAATAGAGTACATGTATTTCATATCTATACGAATGAAATAATATGGAACAAAAATTGAAATAGGATAGGGAATTAGTGTGTTAAATTCCTTTGACAGCCTACGATTTTAAAAGATTTTTATAGAACTTGCGACATTACATCGTAAACATAGATATCACACAGTAACTCAGGAAATCGATAGTTACATGCCAGTCTGTAATGAATTTGAATTTATAAAGATATGTGCTTTAGAAAATATTGTTATGTTTTAATATTCCAATCATTAAAAAATTATAAGATTGCATTTTTTTCAGGTTGTAATGCTTTCGTGGACTAAAGATAGTGCAACAACACTAAATTTATTAAACGTATTGATACCAACTGCATTATGTCTTTATCCAAATGTTATACCACTACACCAGAAACAACAAACACTGCTCGACTGGCGAGGCTTATACTGGGTCCGTGTACTGATGTGTTACGTGACATTCTAAAGACAGAAGTGAAGTCATGTGATTTGTCGAGAAAAGTTAAAGAATTCACAGATAATCTTCAACGTGGAAAAAGAAGCCCCCTTAACAAAACACAATCAGAGATAATTTTTCCAAAACCAACTAAACAATACAGTGGTAATTACTTAGACTTGGACGTATGTTTATTATATTTACTTCTACGCAATGTAAGTAAAATAGCACCACATTCCAAAGGTTGGGGAGAGATTCCTAATCCTGGAGATAGAAGCGTGGCAGCCAACATTGAAAGGATTCGCCTCATTAGGAACCAGTATTACGGACATTCAGCTGATCTGTCGCTATCAGATTCAGAATTTAGACAGGAATGGCGAAACATCTGGGACATTGTAGTGGAGCTAGAGCGTCATCTAGGAACATCGACAGTGTACCAAGATGCCGTCAACAAGATAAAAACCTGTTCCATGGACCCAGAGCAAGAGAAAAAATACATCGATTTACTTGGAGATATCAGACAACTTCATACAACTGTTGATGATCTATCGAGTAAATATGCAATAACCTCTTGCATAACGTAATGAATTTCAAGTTACATCATTTCAGAATGCTAGTTTAGCAGAGATAAGACATGTACGGAAAAAAAATAAATGCAGTGTTTATTATGAAATACTCTGTTTAATACACTCTCTCATGTAGTAGATAATCGACAATAAAATGTCAACAAAAATGAAAAATTACCAAATTAATCTCATAAGTAACGTGAACAATTTTGTTTACTATTTGCAGATAAAATTGAGACTATTCAAAGAGAAGCAGTGCTCCATAGTGGTTCGTATAACGATTTATGTCCATTATTTTGCGTTTAGATGGCACCTGATTCAATTGCTGATGTTTTGGAGGTTTATGTTTTATGTTATGTGGTATTTCTTTTATATTTATGTGCGATAGAGGATAAATCAGATTGTGGCATACGCCGGCAACCATTTTTTTTCCCGTGCAGCATTGTTTAGACCAAATTATGCAGGAGAAAACTAATTAAAAACTAATTGAAAAAGTCTTCAACACGAAAATAGTTTTTTCCTCACAATACCAAAATTTAATCAATTTGTAACTTTAAACTGTATTAGCATAATAAACAACAACAAGAATTAAATTATCATTGGCTTAACGGTTCTGAGAGGTTATCGTTAGCCTGACAATGAGAAAATTCTTAGATTTTTGATATAATTTGTTGTCTTTGGCTTACTTTACTTTCAAAAAACAAGGTAGGATAATGGTGTCTCGCAACAAAAATCTTTTTCGCATATTGTGTGTTCTGTAAATAAAAAAAACAATATTTACAGATTCAACACAAAATATGAAAAAAACACCACCAGCTTTCATTTCCATCAACTTTTTACACATAATCTTTTCACATATTTTTTTATATGCAAAAGTGTAGTTAATTTATTGCGTAAAAAATTGTAGACAGGCAAACAAAGAGTATCTCAAATTTGCACAAAATTCCATTAGAATGGAGAACATTAGATTGTATGTACCACATTGTTTCCCTATTATTGCCTCTGTGTATTCGATTTAATATTAATACGCAACAATTAACTGACATTTTATTCAACTTGCCAGCAAATACACCCTATCGTTAAGTCAAATACTGACTGCCGTTTTTCATACACTTTGCTAGACAATTATTTGATCATTGAAATTTCTCCAGATTTTTTCGTTGCTCTAACATGACAATGAATGCAGGGTGAATGATTCCTGTCAATTTTCGGTCGACAGAAGTTGCCTATGTTGTCATGACGCTGTTCTAAAATAGTTCATAAAACATCAATAAAATTTCATACAAAAATGTTTCATACAACTAATCTGAATAATGTAAGAAATGTGAGGGTTTTTGCAACAAATATATCAAAACCTTTTCAAACAAAGGACAAGATGGGGTAACAGCCGAATTTTTTATATAAAAATCAGAACACTGGTAAAACTGTGATAGTTTGTAGTTAAGAAGTTAAAATGATGCTTACTTTAAGACAAGCACCAATTTTGATTCAAAGGCTACATGGAAGCCACTAGAGGCACAGAAATAGGACATTTTCCCGATTTTTCTCAATTCTGGTGGATTTTCTTCATATTTGGGGTATATTTCTCTTCGGAAAACATAGAGCACACGCTTGCCTATCTTTTACACATATACTGCATCTGATATCCGTGTATAAAATATATAATTTGGTAGGCGAGCGTGTGCTCTATGTTTTCTGAAAGAAAATATGCTGTAAAATTAGTGAAAATTTGCATGAAAATGAGAAATTTAGAAAATTGACCTATTTTCTAACCTCACTGTGGCCTCTGTATATCCTAAATCTTAAAACCAGCACTCATTTTGTGGCAGGGGTGAAAACAGGTTTTCATGGATAAATATATCTGAAAGAACCAAATCGGGGGCCAAATTTCTTAAATCAAATTTATCAAGGATAAGAACAGTTTTGAATTATGGAACATGACTTAAAAACCTATTTTTCTCTCTTGTAGATCCCAGAGTTGCAAAAATGATCGGTAAGAAAATTTTGAAATATGATATAATATTAAATTATTGCTTTCAGTTTCATTTTATTGTTAAAAGTTTAGGTAAACATTTTTTTATGATTATAAAACCTTAACGACTTAATTAAAGAACACATTTAATATTCACCTGTTTTCTAATTTTATTTAATAAAAAATACAATAAGTTTCCTATTTATGAAAACCTTCTCATGTGATTTTGTTCTTTATTGATATTCTTTCAGTGCAAATTAGTGGTAAAAGTTATTCTCAGATGGTAGATAGCTATTCAGATATCTTCGTAAAACTTAAGGATGAAATAAACAAGCTAACTTTTTTTCAGAAATCTGCGATATTTTGTCAGTGATTTACATTTAAATTAGTGACCTGAATTATGATTTCCAGGTAAAGTTGAAAAAATTGAACACCAGTTGTCAAGATACAGGGCAGATTTAGAGCTCAAAACCTTTGCTATGTTAACATGTCTGTGTCATGTTTTTGTTTACATAGGTAACTACACAAATTCATCTTTGTTCAAAGTAGATAACTTCAAAAAAGAAGTTAATTTTAAATACTATTGATTTACTGAATTTCATTTTATTATTAATAAGATATTTTCCTATGTAAACAAAAACAAAGCACGGGCATTATTTACCTTATGCTCTATATATATCTTGTTTGTTAATCAACAAATGATGTTCAAATTTTGCTAATCATTACATGATCCTTTTAGCAGGAATTGTAAAAATTAGAATTGGTTTTAAAAAAGATAGTTGAAACTGTGACCGTGCCCCTTTAATACAAAAAAGTGAGTGATTGTAAAATCTTAAGCTAGTTTGTGAAATTTATTGTCTCCACACTAAAGAGGTAAAAAAGTGTGTTTTAGTAAGATTTCCATGCAAGAATCAGACAAATTAGACACAAAGTTTGTTTTCTGGTTACCATGGCAATTGAGGGTGTCCAGAAGAAATAGGTCATATATATATTATGCTTTACTGTAGGAAGAAAATATATACCAAATTTGGAGAAAATCTGAGATATTTCGCTGCCAGCCGTCTTCGATTTTTATTTATTTATTTTTATTTACAGAGAACTGGTCCAAATGTCTTTGTAGATTTTTAAGTAAAACAGTCATAAACTTTTAAAAATGAAAATTATTAAATCGTATTTTTGTGATTCATGTTATCGAAAGATAATCTTTTTTCTCTGTTCTTAGAAACAACCAAGCTAATGGTATCAAAGCATGATGAAGCTATGGTCCATCTATTTGTGAAAACCCGTGCGTTTGACAGAGCGAAGGAACTGTTGGACAATAACGGATATGTCGTCATCAAGGGTAACCCTGGGACTGGTAAAACAACAATCGCCAAGATGTTAATGAAAGAATTGATGAATGAGGGAAAATCTCCTCTGCAGCTTTACAAGTTAACAGATTTGTATGGTAACATATCACGGGGTGATGGTATTGTGGTATTTATTGACAATTTATTTGGTGAGTTTTCTTTGTCCATCGATGACGTTCAAGAATGGAAAGCTAGATCAGATATGATGAAGGTCTTAATTGAGAGTGACATTGATAATAAATCTAACAGATTGATATTTGCTTTAAGAAATGATATATATCAGGAATGCATACAAAACGAGTGTGATGACGATTTCTTTATGTCGTCCTTGGTTGACCTATCAGGCAAAGAAAATGCACTGCTCAAGGAAGAGATCCTGCAGCTATCAGAAAAATATGGGATCTCTGAGTACATAGAAGACAAAGAACTTATTCATACGGTATATGAAATGCCACTAGCTATAGGCTTTCCACAATGTTGTAAATTAGCAAAAGGCAATGAAGACTTTAAACGAAACGTAATTGCATTTTTACCAAATGCAATGACGTTTATGAGAGACTACTTCAAAACATTATTGAAAAAACGAACTGTAAAATCTGCTGTTTTAGTGTATCTTCTTTTGAATGGAGGAAAAGTAGAAGTCGAATTGATTGAAAAACCTCGACTGAATTTAGAGATGAAGCGTTACTCTTTAGAATTTGTAGGTCTACAAAACTCGTATGTTAACGATTTCCAAGACAGTGTGTTTTGTTTTGAGGGATTTTTAATAACTCATGACACGATAGAAAATACATACAAATTTTCTCATAGTTCAATACAGGAATCCCTTTTTGGTGTCTTGTTTCATTTTGATTCTGAAAAAATGATTCAAATGTGTCATCCGTCCCTACTTCTTACATTAACCACATGTAAAAACCCCAAATGTACACAAGTTCACATAGAACAAAGATTGTTTAGAAATGTTGCCCGCCGCATTGCAATTATAATTGGAGAAAGGTCTGTAATTGAATTTTCCTCCATATCATCACTGGAACTATGGAATGATTCACACTTCCATGAGCACGTATTTCAATCTGAAGAATACACTTCGAAGTTTAAAACATGTCTTGATACCAACGGTGATTCAATGGTTGTGCATTTTTCGAAGGTTGGAAATAAGCGGTGGGTTGAATATTTACTTCCAAATTCAGAAAAAAGACAAAGATACAGATCAATTAACGCTGCTTGCTCTAAAAATCAACCCGACATTGTTAATATCATTTTGTCTTCAGGTGTGGATTGTGATCTTCAAACGTGTTTTAATGCTGTACAAAGTGGCAATATAGAGTTATTGCTCCGAGTTTGTGAGCTTGTTGATCTTCATCAAATTTCATCTTCCTTGCATCCTGTCTGGTGTAATATAAGACATAGCTTACTTCAGGAAATCTGTTTTATGCAGCAAACACAGTTAATTGAACAAATTTTGGAAAAATATCCATTCCTTGTAGATATAAAAGACAGTCAGGGCTCCAATGTATTACAGTCTGCAGCAAGTTCTGGAGACAAACATGCATTCAATTTTCTGTTAAAGTTTGGATTTGATCCTTATGAAAAAGATCGAGACAATGGACACACTGTTCTTACTTGTGCTTGTCAGAATGGTAGGCTTAACATGGTCAAATTTCTTGTTGATAAATATCCTGCATTACTCAAGGAACACACTGATGTTCATGGAAAAAGTCTTTTGCATTGGGCAGCTTTCAGTGGAAAAATAGATATGTTTGACTATATGTTAGACATCTTTGAGAATGAAAATATATTACTAATACTAAGTGACAATATACCAAAGGTAGATAAAACAAATAAGTCAGGTCAATCTATCCTGCACGTCGCATGTAAAAATGGTCATTATGATATGTGTAAATATTTATTAAACAGATACCCTCAGTTACTGAATGTTAGTGACGATAATGGTTACAATGTCCTCCATTACACAGCTCTAGGAGGTAACGTAAATCTTTTTAAGTATCTATTAAGTAAAGGATTAGATGTAAATGGTACAACAAATACTGGTGAAACTGTGGTACACTTCTGTTGTGCTGGGGGTAGTGAGGAAATGTGTAGGTATCTTGTAAATATGTATCCAAGTTTAATATTCGTCGTAAATAATGAAGGATATACAGCGCTACATTCAGCTTGTTGTGGAGGAAGTTTAAAAATTGTTTCTTTTCTTATAAACAGGGGAATCAATTTCAATGCTTTGTCAAATGATGGTGAAAGTATTCTGCATGCAGCTTGTTTCTGTGGAGAGTTTGAAATTTGTCAGTACTTAGTTGACAATTATCCCCATCTGTTAGACGTCAAAGACAAATCTAGTAACACAGTGTTACATGATGCAGCCAGTGGAGGAAATGTTCAAATAGTAAAATTATTGATTGAAAAAAAGATGAACATCAATTCCCTACAGGGAGATGGTAAAACAATTTTACATCAATGTTGTCGCTTGGGTGAAATGGAGATGTGTGAGTATTTGGTCAATCATTTCCCAGAGTTACTGGAGATCAGGGACAATAGAGGATGGACAGTGTTACATTCAGCTTGTAGAGGAGGAAGTGTTGAAATTGTTTCTCTTCTGATAGAAAAAGGGATGGATTTCAATGCCTTGTCGAAAGATGGTGAAACTATCTTGCATAGAGCATGTCTCAAAGGGAAGTTTGAAGTTTGTGAATACTTAGTTGAGAATTATCCCCATCTATTAGACGTCAAAGACAAATTTAGTAACTCAGTGTTGCACGATGCAGCCTGGGGAGGTAGTGTTCAAATAGTAAAACTACTGATTGAGAAAAAGATGGACATCAATGCCCTACAGGGAGGTGGTGAAACAATTTTACATCTGTGCTGTCGTTCTGGAAAAATGGAGGTGTGTGAGTATTTGATCAAACTTTTCTCAGGGTTATTGGAGATAAGGGACAATGACGGATGGACAGCCATACATTCAGCTTGTAGTGGAGGAAGTGTTGAAATTGTTTCTTTTCTTATGGAAAAGGGAATGGACATTAAAACCTTGTCAAATAACGGTAAAAGTATTCTTCATAGAGCCTGTCTCTGTGGGAAGTTTGAAGTTTGTGAGTACTTAGTTGAGAATTATCCCCATCTATTAGACGTCAAAGACAAATCTAGTTACACAGTGTTGCATGACGCAGCCTGGGGAGGCAATGTTCAAATAGTAAAACTATTGATTGAAAAAAAGATGGACATTAATGCCCTACAGGGAGGTGGTGAAACAATTTTACGTCAATGCTGTCGTTCTGGTAAAAAAGAGATGTGTGAGTATTTGGTCAATCATTTTCCAGACTTATTGGAGAAAAGGGACAATAATGGATGGACAGCGTTACATTCAGCTTGCTGGGGAGGAAGTGTAGAAATTGTTTCTTTTCTTATAGAAAAGGGGATGGATTTCAATGCTTTGTCAAATGATGGTAAAACTATCTTGCATAGAGCTTGTCTCAATGGTAAGTTTGAAATTTGTGCATACTTAGTTGAGAATTATCCACATCTATTAGACGTCAAAGACAAATCTAGTAATACAGTGTTGCACGATGCAGCCTGGGGAGGCAATATTCAAATAGTAAAACTGTTGATTGAGAAAAAGATTGACATTAATGCCCAACAAAGAGACGGGGAAACAATTTTACATCAATGTTGTCGTTCTGGTAAAATGGAGATATGTGAGTATTTGGTCAATCATTTTCCAGATTTACTGAAGATAAGGGACAATAGAGGATGGACAGCGTTAGATTCTGCTTGTTATGGAGGAAGTGTAGAAATTCTTTCTTTTCTAATAAATAAAGGTTTGATATGAATGCATTGTTCCATGAAGGTGCAAGTATTCTTCATATAGCTTGTCTCAATTCTGCTTGTTATGGAGGAAATGTAGAAATTGTGTCTTTTCTAATAAATAAAGGATTGGATTTGAATGCATTGTCTAATATAGGTGAAAGTATTCTTCATATAGCTTGTCTTTATCGGAGATTTAAAATATGTGAGTTCTTAGTTGAGAATTATCCCCATTTGTTAGACGTCAGGGACAAATCTAGCAACACAGTGTTGCATTACGCTGCTTTGGGAGGCAATGATGAAATCAAAAAGCTTTTGGGAATTAAATGGGGAAGATCATGGATAGAGAAATTGAAATCAAGACTATCATTCCGGTAAACTGTAGATGTGTATCTGGACAATTATTTTTTTTTCAGATTCATTGTTGATACTAGATAATAAGGAATCATGATGGTACAGCGTCAATTGGAGATATTTAGCTATCTTCCTTATAAAATTCGATGCGTGTTCAAATGATGCATCCTTACCCATAAGAAGATAGAAAATTGAAGAAAAAGACATGTTCTGTAAATTTAAGTCAATGCTTTGTCAAATTATGTGAAAAGTTTCCACATATTGATTGACTGAATTGCTATTATGATGTATGTAGCTACTTTTGCACCAAACGACCACACTAATTAGATGCCAAATACCAACATATGATTCATTTATTTGAAGAAACCATGATTATGAATCGTGATTTAGTCGTGTCTTTTATGAAAGAAATACAGATATATACATGTCTATATAATTACAAAACTTCTTTCATAAAGGTTAAGTGGAAATCAATGAAGAACAGTGATGTTCTTATAACTGGTCCCCCCCCCCATGTTTCCTCTATGAACTCTATCTCTCTTCGTGTATATAAGAGACAAATTTCATAGTTTATATGAGGAGCAGATAACATACATAAAAACTTACCACCAGAGTCTGTAAAATAGCAGGGATGGGATATCAGATGAAGATAAAATTAGCCAAACAATTTTGGCAATATAATTTATACCTGGTGTTACGTAGATCGCTTTGTCCTCTGTTCTTGACCCAAGACATCGAGTCTAAATACTGAATTGATGGAAACCCTTTTTAATGTTGAATCGCTTAAAAGAATTTTTATTCTTTGAGACAAAGATAATATAGTTAAAATCATATCATTTTGATGGAGAATATAAGGATTTAGAGATGTGTACTAAGTTATGTTAGTATAGCGTCTGTCAATTGAAAAAAAAGTCTTGTAACCTTTACATTGTAATGTAAATTTCTTCATTGATTTAAAATATTTTTATGTTTTATTGTTATGTAAATTTCTTCATTGATTTTAACTATTTTATGTTTTATTGTAATGTAAATTTCTTCATTGATTTAAGATATTTTATGTTTCATTGTAATGTGAATTTCTTCATTGATTTTAACTATTTTATGTTTTATTGTAAAGTGAATTTCTTCATTAATTTAAACTACAATGTATTTTATGTTTGCATTGTAATGTAAATTTCTTCATTTGTTTAAACTTTTTTATGTTTTATTGAAATGATGGTTGGGGATAACCTGTTTAGGTTTTCTTTTTATTGGGATTTTGTATGAGATATAATGAATTATTGACTATTTTTATTACCATTAATTCCCGTTGTATATATTGCTTTTGTCATTTTTTTTTAAATAAATGCAGGTAAACACGCTTATAACAAAGTACAAGATTATTTTGAATCTTCATTAACCTTTTTTTTAATTTGAACCGTTAAAAAAATATGCTTCTTTTAAAGAAACAGGAATTGTAAATCACGTGTTATAATTTATAGGTAATCACGTGTGTAAACGGTGGCAATGTTAAAGGTAATAGCGTGTTTAGGCGGTGCTTATATTGAAAGTAATAATGTTAGTAGGCGTTGTTCTGTTTAAAATTACAATAAATGCGGGCAGATCAAAAATGGGAGGAGAAGATCTAGTATTAAATGGAAAGTTAACATAAAGTTTTCTGTAAAATACTGTGTGTTTACTCTCAACTGTCTCAGGGTAAATTTTGTATCAGTAGGTAGGCTGTAAATCTGACATACAATCACCTATAAGTTATCTTCTGACATACAATCGCTTATAAGTAATTTTCTTACACACAGTCGCCTATAAGTAACCTATAATTAATCTATTAGTAATCTTCAGTTAAATTTTAAAAACTGGAATCATCTCCATATCCTTTTACAGAAATGTACTTAACTCTGTGAATGGAAAAAACAACAATTTGCAAAACTTTTTTTTTTAAAAAAATTATTATATCTCCATTGCTTTATAGATTGCAAAATGAAATGAATGGCTACACATTAAATATCGATGCTTCTGGATTATAACTTTTCTTCCTGTCAAGAAATTGGAATAACTTGTCTTTCACGGACTTTCTCTACATTAAAAACATGCTATAGCTTATAGAATGAAGCTTTGTATTTCGTAATTTGAAAGTTCAAATGACCTAACATTTTATTACTTATCTATGGTCCATTTACACAATTAGTTTATTTTTGTTATTCTCAGCTTTGAAGCTAAATTAATGAATTAGCAATATAATTACTTTTTTGTGATTTCTTTTTTAGTAATGAAAAAGAAGATTAAGACACTGAACAACAAATCTAATGTTCTCTAAGATTTAAAATCTTGATTAGTTTTTGGAATAAATTAACCATACCTTTTCCGTTTCGTTTTATTATTTTCATTTATACTCTGAGTCAGGTTCACAAACTGTTGATTCAAATTTATTTCTTGCACACCTTAAAGTACCCTGCTCATGATGAGTTACATTTGGTCATTCACTGATGGCTATCAGCTCATTATCAGGGTCATTGACTTCTCTTCCCTTAAAACAATTGTAAAATTTTAGGTTGATTTCTTTCAAATTTTAGATCGCTAATGTTTGAAATTGACATTTAGACTTTTTAGAGCATCGTCATGCTTATTACATCGTTAAAGTCGAAATTCCATACTCATTAACAAAAAATCACTCTGAAAGGATTTATACGGAGTGGGAACGCTTTGTGTAATCTGGTACGTGAAGTAAACGTGTTCATTTGATTAAATGCATTCCGTTCCTTCCGTTGGAAGGATTAACTTCCCTCACTGCTCAAAACTATAACTCCAAACATTAGCTCGATCTTACTTAATGTAAACAGCATCGTGGTTGCTAGGTCTATGTATTAATTATTACCCCCACTAGCTTCCTATCACTACGGTTATATTATTTAGCAGCAAATTTGAACTTATAAAAAAAAGACAAATTTTCATCCACAGTTGTTAAATTACATGTTCCATTTCAAAATTAAATAATAAGGAATTTTTTATTGGCCACATTATTCGAGCATTATAGCCTGGTTTGGGTCAGTTTACGCTTTTTTAAAAATCCGCTTTTAGATTACTTATCGAATGAATTGACCAAAAATAAGAGTCATTCCTTAAGATAATTAATGTAAATAATTAATGTCAGTTATGATTTCAACTCGACATTTAGATATATCGACGACGTATTGTCAATTAATAATGATAATTTCCATTCCTACGTCGACACGATATATCCTGGTGAGCTTGAGATAAAAGATACCACAGAGTCCAACACAACTGCTTCATACTTGGATATTTTACTTGAAAAAGACACAAATGGTAATCTAACAACCAAGCTATATGATAAACGTGATGACTTTAACTTTTCTATCGTCAACTTCCCTTACTTATGCAGCAACATACCTTCATCACCTGCATACGGAGTATTTATATCTCAGTTGATTCGATACGCAAGAGCATGCTCTACGTATGAACAATTTCTTAAACGAGGTAAATTATTGACAAGTAAGTTGATGAAACAAGAATATCAACAGTCTCATTTAAAGTCATCATTTCGTAAATTCTATGGTCGATACAATGACCTTGTCAGCAAATACAATTTATCATTGAATGAAATGCTGACTGACGTTTTTCATACCAATTGTTAGTCCATTATTTATACACTGAATTGACAACGGATTTTTTCCGTTATTTCCTGATTATGACAATGAGCACACGGCGGATGTGACCGGTCAGCAGTGGATGCTCACTCCTCCATGGCTCCTGATCCCACCTCTGATGTTTCGGAGGTCCGTGTTTGCTCTGCTCTTGTTTTGTATATTTGTTTAATGGACGTTGAGATTGAATACTGTTCGTTATTTCCATATCCTTATTAAACAAATAAAAGGAAGAGATAAATTAGCATATAAAGTGACAATCTTTATAAAACTTTAAAAGTATAGATCTAAAAAAAATCCATAAACACTAAGATCCACTTATAGCGAACACGTTTCTAATGAAATGACGTTAACAAAGGCACCAGCTGCACACGTGATTACATTTAACATTGACACCAACTAGACACGAACGGACAGACCCAAATTAATACCTTAAATCTGTATTTTTTTGCTGTAGATAAATTTTAAGTAAATTTGCGAGTTAATTGCATTCGCAAAAATATTTTTCTTTAAAAATAAATTACTAATAAGAGAATGTAAATAAAGAGTGGTAATTCGCAAAATTTTGAAACGTAAAAATTTATTGACACCATTTTGACCTGAATTCGCAAAATAAAATCGACGTAAAAATTTCTAGATTTACGGTATATCCCAATTTTCAAGTGGGTGTCAATAATGTTGATGAAGGACAAGTTTGCGCTTCCCAGTACTTTCAGTACTTAGATTTATACGTGTTTATCTCAAGCTGAAAATCAGCACGGTCGTCTGCATTGGAACGCAGCGCGCGTGTCTATTGTTTGCAACGTGTACAAAGATCAAGTAAAGGTAAACGTTTCCTAGGATCAATTAATTTGATGTCTACAAATAACACAAAGGATATGAAGTTTACAGGTAGATTATGATCATTAAAGGGATTGTGAGTACAACTTATAATACACATCATAAAATTGTCATTCAGTATTTGCCTTTTTCTTTCTCAATCTATACCATTTTAATGTATACTATATTTGTTTCTTGCTTTTAGATTAATGACCAATTAACATTTTTGATTTTTAAGACGACAATTAATAGTCATTCTCTGTAACCACTTAAACTTCGTTGCCACGCATGGTCACAGATTTCGATGAAACTTCGCTTAGTACTTGACACTAGAAACAAATATGAAACAAAATTTCGTTGCTATGTGTTTCGGTTGCTATGGCAACAGCCGGAAAAGTTTGAAAAATCGAGATTTTCAGCCACTTTAAATCTTGACTGTGGCTTAATAAAAACTAGAAAAAGCAAACAAACCATTCTCACAAAACCATGACACCTTGATGTCACTTATACTGTAAAGAAACTGCTTAGAATATATCTCTAAGTAAGTGGTAACCAAGAGTACATTTGGAATACATTTTAAATGCTGAAATATGCTGAAAAACACTCCGAATTCACTAATGGTAGGTGTTACATGCTCAAACTCAATCAACGACTTAAGAAAAACAATGAAAATGTTTGACCTTAAGTATATAATTATAAGTAATATAATTCTATAAATAACTTTTATGGTTGCCATGGTAACACAGTGTAACCATGCAAAACCAGTAACTAAGATTAGAGTTAATGCTACCGTATTGAGGAAAACATGAAAATTCAAGACTGGTAAATATGCATCCTTAGGACCTTGCAACACCAAATTCATAAGAAAAATTTGGTATAATTGCTACTTTGCTGTGTTACCATGGAAACAAAGTACCGGTGCTTAAAAGTGAATAATTTTTCGCTGCATTAAGAATTAAATTGCCATTTAATCAAAAACCAATTAAAGGACTCAGCTCGAATAGTACTTATTTGTTAGAAGTGAAGTTGAATATCATATTTTGATAAAATTTGATGAAGAAAACAACACTGTTGCTATGGTTACCAGAAGGGAAAATGTTCGATTTTGTAAACTTTATATCAATATTAAACCCTGTGTGCCAACTTCTTGCATCCACTGAGAGATTGGATGATAGTCAAAATTAAAAATCAAGTTAGCTGATAATTATTATCAATCATAAAAGTTTTGGGAATCTACATTTAAGGGTATGTATCCAAGGAAAGAAAATATTTTTTCAGATTTTTAAGCATATATTTTCTGCTTATTTCCATAGCAACGCTCTATTTAAAGAATCTTATCTGAATTTTTTTCAAATGGGAAAACTTGAAGCACACCAACATGTTTAAAAAATGATCATTAGTTATTTGAAAATGTGTTTTTTTAAAGATAGGATTTGATTTAAACATACAGAGTGTTACTTTGAAGGCTCTCTGTGGTGTAAAAACCTTGGCAACCAAAATGAAATATCATATTTTGTTATTGGTATATGTTTCAAGGCTCTTTTTTCTATTTTTGGTCACATTTCATCCTAAAATTGCTTTTCATTTTTACGTATATGATAAAATTCTATGATTTTTTTTTTTACTTTTGAATACTTCGTTACCAAAGTAACGTATGCAATAGTTGATTTACCAAACATATATTTATCATGCATTTGAGACATCTGACCTTCAACTTTTGGAAACAGTCATTGCCAATTGTTTGCTTTGCCGCAAACTTTAACTATGGGGCTCTAAACATGTTTAAAAATGCCATTTTTTGAACTTTAAGACTTGTTGCCATGGTAACTATAAAACATAGCTACCAATTTTTGCCTGATTTCAGTTCAGGGTATCAATGACTTTTAACATAGATAGTTTGGAGATAATTTGAGACTATGCGTGTCATAGCTCCTATATAAAATTTCAAATCATTACAGAGAGTGGCTCTTAATATTTTTGGAAGGTTATTATCAATGAGATGATTTTGAAGAGGAACTATTATAATTGATATCATCTGTTGTATTTTATGTTAACTGATATCGTTATTATAAATTTATACATCATCAGAAGCTCTTTACATTTCTGATTTCATTTTGAAATTCATATTGAAACTTTTGCCTAATTTATCAAATGTATTTTATATTTTGTTTCAGAATCAGGTGTTTGATTAATGGTAAAATTGATAATATAATAAACATTATCATAATGAAAAATCTTGTTTAAATTGTTGTCCCCGCTATACGTAATGTATTTAAACGGTTAAAATTTACACTTATATAAAACCAGTGATCAATCTTATAAAATCCAATACACAAATAAAATCGAGAACAAGTCACAAACAAAAATATCTGAAATCTCCAAAGGTAAGGTCAGATGTCTAGCTAAAAAAAAGTTTCAAATATTGACAATTTTATGTAGTTTTATTTTTACACGCAAGGAACGCTTGTATTTTTTTTAGAATACAAAGGTGTTTTTATTTCGATCCAAAGAGACTTGTCAGATTGTGTACTTTTATTTTTTCATCACTGTCTTTACCTTTTTTATACGACTCTGTTTTTCATATAACATAGACCTTTTTAATGCAAAGATGGGTTTGGAATATTAAAATGTTTGCAGGTTCTTCAAATAATTCAGTACTAAATCTCTCATTATTTTGCTTTTTAAGAGAAATCAAAAAATCTTAATGATTTTAATAATTTTAATATCTATATGGATCCTCATAAAAACAATAAATTATTTAGGAAAACTAAGAGAGATAAATCTATTATTTTGATAAAACTTTTAACGTTTTTCACTTAAGAAGCCAATGGCAAACAAATTGGAAAGAAAAGCCCCCCATGAAACAACAACAACAACAACAACAAATTATACAGGTTATATATACTGCCATTTTGTAAACTCATGCTTAAGTTTTTTTTCTGTTTCACGGGGGAGGGTGGCATAAGTTTGTAGACAAAATCGCCTAAATCTTTTTTTTCTAATTTCAAAACGACTAACAGCTATAAAACATTGACTTTATTAATTTAGAAGAGAATATATAAGAATTTTATCTCATCCAAGACTTTTTCAAAATATTGTAATGCTTTAAAGTCAATTTTAATGGAATTTTGTCTACCCCATTTTTCAACAGTGAATTTAAGAATGATTTAATATTTAGAGCTGGTGTTTAAATATTTAATCAATTACCATAGAGCTGTTCTTTGTATTAAATATTCTATGGCCAAATTACCTGAGATTAGTAAATTCCGTATGTAATTGATGATATTTCTGTATTAGAAGGACTTGGAGACAACGAACAGCACTCAATCTCAAAGTCCATAAAACCATATAAGATAATAGCAGAGCAAACACGGACTCCCGAATCATCAGAGACGGGACCATGTGCCATGGAGGAGTGAGCATCCCCTGCCGGCCGGCCGGTCACACCCGCCTTGTGCTCCCTGTCATGATCAGGAAATAACGGAAAAAAATATTCGTCGATTCAGTGTATAAATAATGGACTAACAATTGGTATGAAAAACGTCAGTCAGCATTTTACTCAATGAGAAATTGTATTTGTTGACAAGGTCATTGTATCGACCATTAAACTTACGAAATGATGACTAAAATGCTGATATTCTTGTTTCATCAACTTGCTTCATAATAATTTAATATAATTTACCTCGTTTAAGAAATGCTCTTAGGTATCCAATCACCTGAGATATATTTACTCCTTATGCATGTGATGAAGGTATATTGCTGCATAAGTAAGGGAAGTTGACGTTAGAAAAGGTAAAGTCATCACGTTCATCATATAGTTTAGTTGCTATTAATGTCTTTTTCAAGTAAGATATCCAGGTATGAAACAGAAGTGTCAGATTCTGTAGTATCTCCTATCTCGTGCTCACCAGGATAAATCGTATCGACGTATGAAATAAAATAACCATTGTTAATGAACAATACGTCGTTAATATATCTAAATGTCGAGTCGAAGGCAACAGGAAGTTTTTTCTTCTTTTCGCGCATAAGATTTTCTAAAAATTCTGCTCCATATGAATATAATGATAGGTCTTCTAATAACGGAGCGAAATGTGTACCCATAGAAATTCCAATAGATTGTTGGAAAACTCTGTCTCCAAAGCCATATAGATATTGTCAATCAGAACTCAAGCATCATCTTGATGTCAACTTCAGAGTACTTATGTGTGCAATCAGAATCCGTTCTAACAATATAATTTTGCAAATGACCAATGACGAGGTAATACAATTTTATATACAATATATAATCTGATATTTCTAGTATATATAATTACGAGTTCCATTTTTTTTGAAAAAGCAACTGTCAATGATATTAAGAAGCCTGGATTTTAATTTGTTGTTGGGAATTGTTGTGTATTGTTGTGTATAAAGTTGCAAAGTCGTATGTTCCCTGTGCAATTATTGCCGTATAAGTAAGGGGAGTTGACGATTGTAAAGTTAAAATTTCACATTTTTCATACAGCTTACTTGTCAGATTACTAAACGTTTTTTTTTTCAAGTTAAATATGTAAACAGAAAGCAGATATGTCAGACTCTGTGGTCAAAAGCACAAATCAATGCTATTAGTTCCCACAATATATCACTTTGAAAAAAATATATCGCTCATTTTTTTTCGTTACAAATCTCGCAAAAATTCTAGTTGCACGTAATCAAAACATTTCTCGATATTTTGAAAACAAAACACTTATTATAACAAAGGAACAACAAATGCATCTCAGGTTTGGAAAGGTGAATTTCCACTTTTTCCACTGCCTTTGTTTATGATTTAGGTTAACACACGGTGGGGCAAACAATATGCCCTTGATTCTCAATCCCAAAGCGAAACCAAATGTTAAGTCTATCTTGATGGGTGAGCAATGACTTTGTACTTTTAATGCCTTTTGTTAAATATTTGTTTTGGGGTTAGATATACATATATCTGTCCCTTAAAACAGTTTGACTAATATTACAGTAGCAAATTGATATTACAATCATTCAAATCAAGCCGTTTAGTTTACGTACCACATTAGGCAATACATCTCCACTACGTGTAAATCGTTTTTTTTATCCATAAGTATAAAACTTTTTAAAATATGTATCGTGATTTTATGTTAAAAAATCTTATTGTTAATTCTAAACATTTGGAATTATTGTCAATGGAAATTTCGATAAAAATCAGCCAAATACTTTAAAATTGCTTTTTAAGGGGAAAAAAGTCGACTCATTAATCGTAGTAATAAGCTTATAACAAACACTGCGTGGCTGAATGTAAACCATCTAGAGTTTAATCTGAGTATTATCTATGTAAAATTGACAGCTATAGACCTGACTCAGTTCATTACAAAAAATAAATAATTTAAAAAAAAAACAAAATATGATAATTTATTCAGAAAATATACAGATTTAAATTTTAGGAAACACTATGTTTGTTGATCATTGTCTTCATCTTCTTTTTCTTTACTAAAAAATTAAATATCGAAAAAATTATTGCATTGCTCATTCATTACGTTTCTTTCTTTATCTGAATATTGTATACTGCAATCCCTTCAGTTGACTGATGATTATTTATAAGTGACTATATGTCAAACGATTATTACCTTTATCATAAGTACAGTCTACAAAAGTGATTACCTTTAACATAAGCACCGCCTACGCACGAGTTTACCTTTAACATAAGTACTGCCTACACTCGTGATTACCTTTAACATAAACACCATCTAAACACTCGATTACCTTTAACATAAGCGCCGCCTACACACGTGATTACCTTTAACATAAACACCGTCTACAGTGAGGATCGTCATACTTGATACAAGATGGATGACAGTCATGTCTCATTGGAGGGCAATAAGCTACAATGTAAAAACAAAATAAACCAAAAAAGAGAAAGGACAGAACGCTGTTATGTCAAGCAAAAACAAAATCAAAGATATGCATTCAATGTTATAAAATCTTTGTTTATCATTTTTGATGTAGATCGACATAGGTTTTTATTAAATGTAAAGAAAAGAAATCAAAGACAAGGATTCAGTGTAATATATTCTTAAATTATTAATTTAGACAAAAGGTCCATTTATGATATATTTTATTTGATTTCATTCGGTCGGTCAAAACCTTCTGGTTCTTACCACTCCCGCTTCCACTCATTCCAATCACGCGCCCGTTGCTGTAAACAGTTGATCCGCCACTGATTCCGTAAGGAGTCCCACCACCACCTCCCCTGGATCCACCACCTCCAACAGAACTGAACCCTGATCCGCCACTGATATAACCAGATCCACCCGTCAGTACATTCATGATAACACCACCTGAGCTACCGCTAGAAGAACCTGAAAATGAATAAATAACAATACTTCATTATATAAATAGATTTGAGACAGCCCGCGTATGAAAAAATCGTCTATGATAAGATCGACAAAAGCAATATCATTTAATCAGTCTCACTAGAAAAAAGGACTTGTATCATATAATAAGACCATTAAAGACTGACATGAATTCTCTTGATAAAATCATATTAAAGGGATTTTAAAGTCAGCCATTTAAAAAACAACATACTTTTTGTCTTCTTGTAGGAAAATGTCATATCTGTTGTTATAATACTTATCTCAATAAATAGAAATAGATTATCAAGAAAATACAACGAAATGATGGCTTTGATATGAATAAAAAGATAAAATAGAATTATGTAACTTCAGTCACAAAATTTGGGGAAAAAAATACAATTTTAAAGATAATTGACTTCGTCCTAACCTGGTATGAATGACCTAACCCACAAATATTACAGTTATTACACTTCCGTGTCTGACCTCACGTGATGCATAGTGACCTGAACTGCACGACACTTTTTTGTTTTTCCTTACCTGATCCACACGTATGACTGTTATGACATTTCTGTGTTTGAGTGACAATCATAGTTTGTTTCTGTGGTTGGCGTGGCCTGTCTACATATATCGGAATTCCATTCTCCGTCGAGTCTGGTTTTTGTATATACACTTTCTGTGGATGAAGTAAGTTTGAGGTTTTTCACATTCCTTACATTCCATCTGTGTTCCTGGAGGAAAAAAGTTAAGAGCACATTTTTTCTCTTTTTATTTTTGAAAAATGAGATTAATATGAAACTTTTTTTATATTTTAAAATTTACATACCTGTAACATACACAATCTGCTGCTGTGGGCGTGGTCTAACGTATGAGATCATCTGAGGCTTAATGGGCTCACAGTCATGACATTCATTCGTACTTGTGACGTAAACAGTTTGTTTTGGTTTTACGTAGGATACCATTTGTGGCGTGATGTCACAACCATGACACTCATTCTTACCACTGACGTAAACAGTTTGTGTTTGTGGTCTAGGCTTTACGTAGGACACCAATTGTGGAGTGACGTCACAATCAGTGCATTCATTGCCTCCTGTGACGTAAACAGTGTGTGTTTGCTTCGGAACAGTTTGAACAAAGGTCAATGTTTCTGGTGTTGGGGTCAGGAAATCAATATATTCACAATCAATACATTGGTCTAGGATAAATTACAAAATTTAAAAAAGTTTACATTGGTCTAGAATAAAATACAAAATTTTAAATTAAAAAAAAAAGTGAATTGGTCTGAACTAAAAGTTCGAAAGCTCAAATAAGACAAAATATTTATGCTTGAGTTTATACGTAGGCGACTTACTTGTTGTCTCAGTTTGTACTGTAGAAGACTTACCTGTCGTTTGTGTTTGCACGTAGCCCACCAAACATCAACAAGTAGGACAACTGTCCAATCCACACTTATAACCAACGTCACATGAAGCAGGACAACTGAATGAGGTTGTACAATCCACTTTGTGTTGTATAACGACCTCATGTGTGGCGTACCCTGTGTTTTAGAAGGTTGAGAATTTCACAAATGCATTTTAATGTATGTTTACCGTAAATGTATTTTATAGCGTACAATATATTGCAGAAATATATTGTACGACTAGTTATTAGGCCCTAGTGAATTTATGTGTATTTTAAAAGTCATAAATCTATGTACTTTTATATTTTTTCAGGTAAGTTTTCTGATTGAATAATTGAAATAAATTGTTCCTTTTTCTATCATGTCAGAACCTTCCAAAAATAAACTTAGAATAAGCCCTTGTTATTGCAGTATAAAATTTCAATGTTTTATCAAGTTAAGAATAAAGTTGGAGGCAGTTTTATATCCTTTCTCCTATAATCATCATAATTTATCCGTAATGTATCAGTCATTTTCTGCATGTATCTCTGTTTCAATATTAACCTGAAGGTAGAGCGCAGTCACACGTGGGACAGCCGTCTGTTCCACATTTATAACCCACACTGCAGCCATAGTTACAGGTCAGCCTAGGACAGGTCAAGGTCATCACCTGGTGAACTACATTATAAATACAATGTTAATTATTACACGGTAGAATATCTGCTCACGCAAGGAAAAACAAAATAACTCAAGTGTATGGTGAGTTTTTATTTCTGTTATAATGAACCATTTAGCTTCTGAAACACTATAATAAACCATAAATTCAAACAATATTTTCTTTGGGTATGTTTATGGATGTAGATGTACTGTATGCAGGGTTATTTTTGCCTTTTCACACTTGGAAAAACAATTTTGTTCCGTTTTAAATTCGCCAATTTATAGTTTTGTTTCAGAAATGTTACTGTAAATTTTGAATTTGCCAAGTTTTTAATTCTCCCAAAAGAGGGAAGGGCAAAAGGGGCCAAACTATAACTGGGGCACAATTTTCCATGTATACAGTATATCTTGCTAGGGAACTAACTAATCATGGCTTTAATGGAATTTCTTTCTATATATTTATCTAAAGTCAACATACCCCTAGAAGTCTTGACAAACAAATAATGAAATATACACCACTTGATGATGCTCCTATTAACCTTACTTGTAACGGTGAAGGGAATAAACAAAAGAAGTGTGAAGGATGGACATAACTTTAATCGGTAATAACCAATATTTGCCCCCCCCCCCCAAATCGAACGTTGAGGGAGAAGTTTAATTATGTTCTTAAACAGGGGAATGTATGTTGACTTCAAAACACTGAGTATTTTCATTAGCAATGACGTCATATATTTAAAATGACGTCACAAAATGACGTAAAATTAAAATGTTCATGTTTTGTACAGAAAAATATATATTTTATGTCAACATTTTGAGTAAAAATCATCGAGCGCAGATTTGATCAGGCTTAATAATTTGATATTATGTGTTGAATGATAATATCAATGAAATATGTAAATATTTTCCCTGACCGAACTTGCGCTCTATAAATTTTAAAGCTGAAATTAAATAACTTTTGTCCATTTTGTCCTAATTCTAATAAATGACAAAAAATCAAACTATTTTGTAACGTCATCAAAACAAAAATTGTCAATAAACTACTTTAAAACTATAATATGATCCGTTAATTTATATTTCTCGTACAATTTATAAAATTCAGCATGTATCGAGATTTTTTCAAAATTTGAATTTTGTGGGGGCAAAGATATGCATTATACCGCATATAGTTTTTTAAATTTTAGATTTTACATTAAAGTATGTTTTGCTTGTATTTTATTTTTTAAAGTCAACGTTAAAACACGTACCTTCTGGTTAAACTACCTGTGTTATGCTTTGAGCTGTAAGTATAATCATTTAAATTTCTATCAAAGATGTTATTGTTCTGTCTATAAAATGAATTCATGAAAACACGATTATTGAAGACTATAAAGATCCCACTCACTGTTACAGAGGGCTTTATACAGATACACGTCCCACAACCATCTTTTCCTGCTTCCCCAATATTGTAGTTTGATCTGCACCTTTCCTGACAAACCTGTTCTGTTCTGCACTCTTTTGGCGGCGCTACGACGTACGTAGTTTGAGTGTTCTTTCTTGTTGATACACCAATAGAGGATCGGATCGCACTGTTGCTTCCACCACCACCCATAAAACTGCATCCGCCAATGGTAGAAGTCACACCACTAACATCTGTGGATCCGCCACCAGAAATACTACATACCTTGTAAGGACTCGAACCTCAATTGAATCCGCCACCAGCTCCCATTGATGCACCACCTTTACCAGATCCACCACTCTTAGATCCTGGATATATATATTGTAAATTGATTAAGACAACAATGTTCATTTGCATTCAAATATTCTGAATTAGACAAAATTTTCTTAAGTTAAGGAACTGATTTAATATTTTCTTTTAACTGTAAAGTGAGGAAAAAAAAAAAACTATTTGATTTTCATTTCAACCTATCTAACTTATATTTAGTCCTTTTTTAAAATGAAAAATAAAGCCGTGTTCCAATTTATTTACTGAATAAAAGATTAAAATAAACATGTGTACAGGGCATTAATAATAATTGACAATATTTAAATGAATTAAAGAAAAGCAAGAAAGGCATCCATCAGATCCTACGGGGACCATAGTGTATTGTCTTTGACATGTTGATTTGCATAGCTCCACCCCCATACAGTCCACCTTTGTCTTCATTCCTTGATTGACATGTGAAAATGAGGCTCCGCCCATTGAAGGCATTTCAGATATAAAGGATCCGCCTGATATCCCCATCATAAGGCCCCCTAATTAGAATTTTTATATTATATTACAATAAATCTTTACTCCATCCCCTAATTATAATATTCATGTTTTATTACGGTAGACCTTTACTCCGCCCACAACTTTTATTGTTTACATTTTATCAGCATTCTCGTTTAAAGTATAATTCCGTATATGTATGTTCTAAGGTCGATATGATGACCTTGTCATTAACTACAATTTATCAATGAGTCAAATGCTGACTGACGTTATTCATCCTTATTGTTATTCCGTTATTTATACGCTAAATTGACGACGGATTTCTGTCCATTTTTTCCAAATCATGACAAGGAGCACACGGCGGGTGTGACCAGTCGACATGGGATGCTAACTTCCCCATGGCACATGATTTAATCTCAGTTTTGGAAATCAGTGTTTGCTCTGCTCCTCAGTAGGCTGTCTAAGTTTATACTGTAGATGATTTTCCGATGATTTTCTAAGATTGTACTATTGATGATTTACTGGTTGTCCGAGTTTGTCCTGTAGGTGACTTACCAGTTCTTTAAGTTTGTATGGAAGGTCCTTACTAGTTGTCTAGGTCTTTCATATAGAGTTGGATAAATTGAAATACATATTTCCTAAATTTAATGACGCAGGTCTAATTACTTCTTACAGAAAGACACCTAACGATTGAAAAATATAATTATGTGAACGGAGCAAATAGGTAAAAATCATGTTCTTTATATTGTTAAAATTAAATTAAAAAGTGCTATAAAATTTGTGCACAAAATTTTTTACAGCAAAACTCGGTAATAACGAAGTCAAAGGGAACGGACCTATGAAATTACTTTGCTAAATCTGTAATTAATTGTAACCGTATAGTAGATTTATTAAAATTATATAGCTAGAGATCCAAGATGACTTCGCTATATCCGTTAATTCGCAATTTCCATGTTCGCATTGAACGAGTTTTGCTGTGTGTGTGTTTTGAAAAAGAATAAGTAACATTCACTACCAAAATATATCAGTGTCAAAGATTATTGACACATTGAATAAGCGCTGAAGCAATCTAAAAAAAGTGAAAACATCAAACCTTTGGTTTGAGTCGAAGTGAACCACTGTTACTAGACGACTGTCTCTTGGGAACCTAAAGAAGCAGAAGTGGTCATTCCTGATCCAACATATTGCCAACAAACTGAAAAGTTATTTGGCCGAGAAAATGTATAATAACAAATTTTAACATTAGTCATTATGCCACTTTGTAAAACTACTGAAAAAATTAAAATTATGACCAACTTATTAATTTGGAAATCTTAAACCTAATTTCTAATTTAATGAGACCGTTCACGGTAGCTCAGTCGATAGAGCGCTCGCTTCGTGGTCGGGAGGTTGTCAGTTCGAATCTCGGCCGCGACTGACCTCAGTCGATGAAAAATGGGTAACAGCTGTTCCTTCGCCATGCGCTCAGCACTTTGTAGTGAAAGGTTTGGGTCCTTTAGATGAGATCCTTAACTGCTCAATGACCCTGCGTACCGAGTAAAGGTCAAAATATGAGGCCCTTCATAGGCATACGATGACGTCTCCATATGAGCGAAAAATTCTCGAGAGGGACGTTAAACAATATACAATCAATCAATTTAATTTTATGAAAGTCAGTAAGCATATACAAGAGCAGGTATATCCAATGACGGCTTATTTATGTTTAGGAAGAAAAGAGGCGCATGCTGGAGTCAAAACTCACAAAATCCGAACAAACGTAGTATGTTGATGTAATAAAAATGTTTGTGTAAAATACATGTACAACCAAATAGACACAAAAAAAATTATGTTAACTAATTCTAGAAGATCAATAAAAAGTTATTTGTTCATTGATATCAATATGTGTAAGATCATGTATTAAAGTGTTTATTAAATTGTTTTAAAATAAATAAAAGAAAATAATTGCATTTTGAACATAGATTAAGAGATTTATAGATTATGTTGAACTGTTGATGTATTGTCAAGATATATTTCAATACATGTATTTATAGATTATGCTGATCTGTTGATGAATTGTGAATGGTTGTAATATTTATTGATGCACAGTAGGGCGGTCCTACAGCAGTCCCAGAGCTGTCCCACAGCAGTCCCAGCGGTCCCAGAGAGCTGTCTCAGCAGTCAAAGAAAGCAGTCCAAGTATGGGCTGGGTTTATTAATTTAATGGGCGAAGCTAACTCAGAAATGAGATTTGCAATAAACAGTGGAACTATAAAAGGCAGTAATTGTTCTTATAAAATGAGATAATTGTATTGTGAACATCGATTAAGATATTTATAGATTATGTTGAAATATATTGTCAACGATGATTTTAATATTTGCAAATTATTCTGAACTGTTCAGACTATATCTAATAGAGTATCGAGGACAGTTTCCTTCTTATTCAACCTTTCATAATTTCAGATGCACGAGTACCTATTCTGTACAATATCGAATTTGACATTTTCATTTCCAGCAGTGCACAAACAACTCATTTTGTTGAAGAGCAAAAGATTCCCTAGATGCATTAATACAGGCTGGTTGTACTTGGAAACGGTGCAGTGATGTAATTTTTTTTTTACAAATCTCATTGACCACACTTGATGGTAGTGCATGTACCTTGAGGTCGCCTCCACGAAGCTTATGCCAGACCAAGAGAACAAACATACTGAATGCAATTTGACGAAATACCATTCTTTGTTTCATTATTGATTTTATATTTTTTTTATTTTGTTATATTTACATTTCCAAATATCTTTCTTAGATTATCTTTCCATTGAAGAGAAAATATGTTAAATTCTGTGTAAATGTAATAACGCGATCGTTTCACAGAGGGAGATGATATTTTGTCTACATATTTCTGTCACGGTGCAACTTGTTTTGAAATGTTTCGAACTTAATAACGAAGAAAAAGATAAAATGATAAACAATATCGATATTTTCCAATCACGACATTTAAAAAAAACAACATTTCTTTATATGAATAAACTTTTGAAAACTATAGATTGGCCTAAAACCATACTCCCTTTTGAACCTGAAATTGCTGTGGAGATAGGTAAACAAAAACAGGCATTATCGCAGCTTTAGACCTCGAATATTGTTAACTAATGAAATAGATTATTCTCAGCAGCAATCATTGATCTTTCACTATATACAGGTATTTTATAAATACAGCTGATCTTACATTTACGTAACATTCATGTTATCACTATTGCTTCTAGCAGACAAGGCCCTTAACCATTACTTGTTCCTTATACATACTTAAGTAGAGCGTGGCGAGTTATCGTCCTTACTTAAGTATTGAGAGACATTCTGCACAATTTATACAATGCATCATTTCATAAAAGAGGGTTTTGAATTATATCTTGTGTCAGGAAGTAAGTCATCAGTTTGACTTATAAGATAAGTTCAGGTACACCTGGAAGGGAAAAAGATTAATACTATCTGGCATTAATAGATGATGATATACATTATAATCTAGTTTAAAGTGTATACTCACAGAGGCAAATAAAAATATAAATAAAGACAAATGGAAAAGACAATATATATTTAATAAATATTATAGAGTTGAAAAAAAAAACTTTAATGATTTTTTTTTCCAAAACAAAACAAAAATTACGACTGGAAATTTCTTCATCAATTGAGTCATCCTGATAAACAAGTTTTTTTTTTTTAGAATTATCTATCATTTTCTTTGAGTATTATCTTCTACTTGCTCCGCTCTGTCAAAAACAGGAAATAAGGCTTTTGTTCACAAAATGTAGTGTGATTTTTGTTTAAGTATATGAGTCACAGGAAAATATTTATGATGATATACATACCAGATATTGCTTGTCAACGGTCCAAAATACTTGACGTAGAAATTAACGGATATTCACACTTATACTTTATGAAACGAGGCGATGAACTTACATGAGGAAACATACTGTTGAATATTGCTTCATATTGCACTCTGGCTTGCAAACAATATCCATATAAATGACTATTTGATTTGTTCCTGGCATGCGCAATTTCAGCTTTATACAAGGAAGGACTCTAGGATCTAAAAATGTGATGCCTACTAATTACACAAAGGAAAATAAGTGATTCTAAACAATCAAGAGAGTGGTGAGTAGAACTTATTGTGCAATCTATAGAAAATGTTCTGCAGTGTGTGCCTTTGGTGCCTTTTGTTTCACGAAATATAACATTGTTTAATAATATAGTATTATATTAAGGACATTGGCAAGTCACGGTTATCCGGAGAACAAAAGGCTTATATCATGGGTTTATTCACTTAGAAAACTGTGATTGAGAGTGATCTCCCGTGTAGAGTTCTCTATGAAATGAAAACCAAAAAACCGTATTTTACGTAGGTAAACAAAAGCACATGTGCTTTCCTACAGCAAGAAAGAAAAGCGGTGATTGTTTTGTTGTACATTGTGTTCAGGGACAGACAGTAAACAGTGGTCAGCAGACCGTTATTTCAATGCTGGAAAGGACAATTACAAGATATGACAACTGCCGAGAACCTGTTACTGAATGAGATCGTGCGAAGGAGGCACCATTTAGAATTTTATAAGAAATTTAAGCCAATATTTTTTTATGAAAATTTGTTTCCAATATGGTAAATTACTTAACATAAATAGCCAAACAGTCTTTACCATTCTGAATAAGGGAAGTAACTCTAAAATAATGAACGGTATTGGTAGATCTGTGTCATGTTTCTAAATTTGTGTTTAAGTCATGATATCTAGATATAATTGGAAATGAGAATACAATAAGGTATATTATATATACACTTTCTGAAATGACTGGATTTTGGAAAAAAAATTATAGTTAAAAATTTTGTAGGTCCTTTTTTTCAACATTTTACATAGGAAATGCATTGAGAATTGTAAAAACATTGATTGGACAAAATCTCATAAGGAAGGGTGGCTTGGGTGGTTAAATGTACCAAAATATAACGTGTTAATTATCATTACACCTGTTCAAGAGTTTTTGAAAAAATCTATGCAAATGCCAGGAACCTTGCCAATGTCCTTAAATAATTAAAAACTAGAGGCATTGTGAGCAATGAATTCATTAAATGATACCCCCGCCTCCTATATGACTATATTGGAAAAGTCCATGTTTTGTTGTGGCCAGGAAACCCAAACTATGTGTCGGATAAAAAAGTAAAATAGGAGGTGAACAATGGCAATATGTAAACAAAGATTCTGTGAAAGTTTCATTGAATTTCACTCAGTGGTATAAGAGAAATTGAGGATAAGAGATGGGTACCCCAATGTGTAATGACGGATGGACATATCGATAGCTATATACCCTCCCACTTCTCAAGCAAAATAACGGTTTAATTATCCAGACACATCGTAAATATTTATAGGACCCTGGAATTTAAGCATACTATAGTAAATACGTTTTGGAAGATCTTAACATTTGGTTTGTTTTATCTTTAGACATTTGTTCAAAACTCCCTTTACTTCAGCAATATACCATCATCACTTGCATACGGAGTGTATACATGTATATCTCAGTTGATTCGATACGCAAGTGCATGCTCTACGTATGAACAATTTCTTTATTGAGATAAATTATTGACAAGCAAATTGATGAAACAAGAATATCAGCTGTCTCGTTAAAAGACATCATTTCGAAAATTCTATGGTCAATACAATGACCTTATCGGCAAATACAATGTATTTTTTGTATTACAATGTATCCTTGAGTCAAATGCTGACTGACGTTTTTCAAACAAATCGTTTGTCCATTTATACACTAAATTTTTTTTCCGCTATTTCACGATCATGACAAGGAGCTCACGGCGGATATGACTGGTCAGCAGGAGATGCTCACTCCTCCATGGTATTTGATTCCACTTCTGATGATTCGGTGGTCAGTGCTTGCTCTTCACCTATTTTGTATTGTTTTATGGAATTTGATATAGAATACTAATGGAACTTAAATACGTCCCTGAGACAAGAGTTGTTTATCACTTAGAAATTTAAGATGTTTACTGAAAAACACATGTGAAGCAAAAATAATAATAATAATAATTATTATTATAAATAAATAAATAAATCATGACGTTATGAGAGACGTAAATTACGCTTGCTTTTGTGTGCCGATGTACACGTACACACTTTCTTCATTATTTTTTTTTTAAATTTTCTTTTTAATTGATATATCACAATGACACTTGAAATGCATGATCATCAAAGAACTTTTGCTATGAAAAGAAAAGGAATATAATTTATCAAAGATAGTCTGGTCCTGATTCTAAAAAAGAAGGCTAGAAATAACGTCTAACGGCGAAAAAATATTATTTGGTCCAGCATAGCTTTTTAACCTATTTCGAGTATGCTGAATCCAAAAAATATGTTGAACTTCATGAAAATGGCAGTAAAAATCTCAAAATGGCGGACATCCATTTTTTTTCTAATCTTATGTCGTTCAAAATGGAGAAGTAATGAGTGAATATCTCGCTGAGTGTAATTAAAATTACAACAAAATGATAACAGTATTAGATTAAGTAAGAAAGTTTAGTCGTTTCTTCACTTAATTCGAATTTTCTCTGATTTATTTGTCTATTGTTCTATTATATCTTCTTTGTTCAGGATTTTACATTTGCAAATATCCATACACAGCAGAATTGATTTACAATTTCATGTAAAAAGGTTTTAAAATATGACCATCAGGAAGTAAGTCATCAGTTATAAAGATAATTGTTCTAGCAATATAATTGGTACAAAACGATATACTGGACAGTATTAAACCGATGAAAAGGGAATATGTATATAATTTGTTTTGACTGTTAATTGTATTTTAAATGTTACTGAATGGTAAGTTCAGGTACACTTGAAGGGAAAAAAATTAATACTTATTGTCATAAATAGAGGATGATATACATTATAATCTAGTTAAGAGTGTATGCTGAAAGATGCAAATAAATATATAGATAAGGGAAAAGGAAAAGGAAAAGACAATATATGTAATGAATATTACGAAGAGTTGGAAAAACTTTTGTTAATATTGTTTAAAACAAAACAAAAATTACGACTGGATATTGCTTCATCAATTGAGTCATCCTCATAAACAAGTTTTTTTTTAGAATTATCTATCATCTTCTTTGAGAATTATCTTCTACTTGCTTCGCTCTGTCAAAAATAGGAAATGAGGCTTTGGTTAACAAGATGTAGTGTGCTTTTTGTTTAAGTGTTTGAGTCACATTGATTTACATACTAGATATTGCTTGTCAAATGTTCAAAATACTTGACGTAGAAAGTAACGGATGTTGACACTTATACGAGGGTTGTCCCGTAAAATCGTGGACAAAGCGTTTCTCTTCAAAAGTAATGGGCGCACAAGGCTGAACATTTCAGTAAATGTTTATTTATCATATTCAAGTTCATGATAATATTTTTTGATAAAATATAGGCAAAAATAAAGATTTTATTATGCTTGAATGTGCACGGGGTATTTTCCTACGGCGCACGGTAAAAAAAACCCATAGTTTTATTAAAGAATACACGAGTATGAATTCAAAATAAATGTTTTAAATACATAAGATTCGGATTGAAATTATACTAATTCAATTCCACAGTTAATTTTGTAGTCTGTGTAAAATTTTTAAGGTATTTGGTTAATTTTTGGCAGTTTCTCGAGCTATCGAAACAAGAAAGTGGTAAACACAACACACAAAAAATGGCGACGTTTTATGACGTTACGGCGCACCGGAGAGCAGTTCAGTTTTAATTTGATGTTGTAATGACACCTTTGGTAGAGACTTGAAATGACCATAGAAGAAAAAGATTATAAAAATATAACAATATCTTAGTATACAAATGAAATAGGAGTTTTCTTAGCGAAGTCTTTTTTGATCGAGTCCCTAGGGAGTACAAAACATACTGACAAACTCCTAATGTAATAGCAAAAGACGCTGTCACAGTAGACCGCCGATATGAGATAGTTGAATGATGATGAGAATATTGTCCGTAACTTACTTATAAATCTTCAGAAGATCGCATGAGGGTGCCAATTGTTTCTTCGACTGTTTATGGAGACTAAAGAATGTGTATCAATGAAATTCCAAAATTTAAGTCGGACTCATCCAACTTCATTTTCAGCAAAGGTAAAACGTGACGCTGTTTTAGACATTTTGACTTTAAAATCCATACGCCGTAAGGTGATACAATACATGAGATAAAATCTCATAATTTGTTTATTTATGTATATATTTATCTGAAATTTGCTGTTTATATTATTAAAATATGTACTAAATAATAGTGAAAATTTCAGAACACAGTGATGTTTATTTTTCGCACTAGACAACTTGTCCACGATATTACGGGACAACCCTCGTACATTATAACGAGGCGATGAACTTACATGAGGAAACACACTGACAAAAGAGTCTTTATTGCATCTTTCTGCATTCTGGTGTACAAACTTTTTTTTCAATATAAATTATATTTTTATTTGATCCAAGCATGCGCAATATGAGCTTTCTACAAGAACTGACTCTAGGATTAAAACAATGATGACACCATATAACAAAAAGGAAAATATGTTAAATTTCAAATCAATCAAGTGAGTGGTGAGTAGAACTTATGGTGCAATGTGTAAAAAATTTCCTTTCACGAAATACTATATAACAGTTTAACTATCCAGACACATCGTAAATATGTATAGGACCCTGAAATTTGAGCATACTATAGTAAATATGTTTTTTGAGGCTCTTAACATTTGATTTGGTATACATTTAAACATTTGTTCTGTCGTTAACTTACCTTCCCTAACATAAAAATACTATAGTTAAAGTTTTTCAAAGTATCAAAGTTTTCGCCAAAGTTTTTCAAAGTGTCAAAGTTTTCGCCAAAGTTTTTCAAAGTATCAAAGTTTTCGCCAAAGTTTTTCAAAGTATCAAAGTTTTCGCCAAAGTTTTTCAAAGTATCAAAGTTTTCGCCAAAGTTTTTCAAAGTATCAAAGTTTTCGCCAAAGTTTTTAAAAGTGTCAATGTTTTCACCAAAGTTTTTCAAGGTATCAAAGTTTTCGCCAAAGTTTTTCAAAGTATCAAAGTTTTCGATAAAGTTTTTCAAAGTATCAAAGTTTTTGTAAAAGTTTTTCAATGTGTCAAAGTTTTCGATAAGTTTTTTTAGAGTATAAAGGTATTCAATTAAGTTTTTCAAAGTATCCAAGTTTTCGATAAGGTTTTTCAAAGTGTCAAAGTTTTTGATAAACTTTTTTATAGTTTCAAAGTTTTCCATTAAGTTTTTCAAAGTTTTCAATAAAGTTTTCAAAGTGTTTAAGTTTTCGATAAAGTTTTTCAAAATGTAAAATTATCCAAGTTTTCAAAAAACTTTTTTTCAAATTATCAAAGTTTTTGATAAAGATTTTCAAATTGTCCAAGTTTTCGATAAAGTTTTTCAGAGTATAAAGTTCTTTAAGTGTAAAATATTTCGATAAACTTTTTCATAGTTTCACAGTTTCGATAAAAATTTTCAATTGTTAAATTATCCAAGTTTTCGATGAAGTTTTTCAAAGTGTCAAAGTTTTCAATAAAGTTTTTCAAAGTGTCAAAGTTTTCGATAAAGTGTTTCAAAGTGTCAAAGTTTTCGATAAAGTGTTTCAAAGTGTCAAAGTTTTCGATAAATTTTTTCAAAGTGTCAAAGTTTTCGCTAAAGTTTTTCAAAGTGTCAAAGTTTTCGCCAAAGTGTCAAAGTTTTCGCTAAAGTTTTTCAAAGTATCAAAGTTTTCAACAAAGTTTTTCAAAGTGTCAAAGTTTTCGCCAAAGTTTTTCAAAGTGTCAAAGTTTTCGCCAAAGTTTTTCAAAGTGTCAAAGTTTTCACCAAAGTTTTTCAAAGTGTCAAAGTTTTCGTCAAAGTTTTTCAAAGTGTCAAAGTTTTCGCCAAAGTTTTTCAAAGTTTCAAAGTTTTCGCCAAAGTTTTTCAAAGCATCAAAGTTTTCGCCAAAGTTTTTCAAAGTATCAAAGTTTTCGCCAAAGTTTTTCAAAGTATCAAAGTTTTCGCCAAAGTTTTTCAAAGTATCAAAGTTTTCGCCAAAGTTTTTCAAAGTATCAAAGTTTTCGCCAAAGTTTTTCAAAGTGTCAAAGTTTTCGCCAAAGTTTTTCAAAGTATCAAAGTTTTCGCCAAAGTTTTTCAAAGTATCAAAGTTTTCGCCAAAGTTTTTCAAAGTATCAAAGTTTTCGCCAAAGTTTTTCAAAGTATCAAAGTTTTCGCCAAAGTTTTTCAAAGTGTCAAAGTTTTCGCCAAAGTTTTTCAAAGTATCAAAGTTTTCGTCAAAGTTTTTCAAAGTATCAAAGTTATCACTATAGTAAATCAAAGTTTTCAAAGTGTCAAAGTTATAACTATAGTAAACTATAGTAAACTATAGTTAACTATAGATAACTATAGTATTTTTTTGTTAGGGTTACTTATGCAGCAATCTACCATCATCACCTGCATAGGGAGTGTATTTATCTCAGTTGATTCGATACACAAGAGCATGCCCTACGTTTGAACAATTTCTTTATCTATATTAGATATTGACAAGCAAGCTGATGAAACAAGAAAATCAGTTACCTCATTTAAAGTCATCATTTGGAAAAAAAATATGGTCGATACATGTACACTGATATTATCAATAAATACAATTTATCATTGAGTCAAATGCTGACTGAAGTTCTTCAAACTAATTGTTTGTCCATTATTCATACACTAACATGACGACGGATTTTCCGTTAATTCACGATCATAACAAGGAGCACACGGGGGAGGTGAATGGTCAGCAGTGGAAACTCACTCCCCCATGACATTGTCCCACCTCTGATTTTTCAGAGGTCTGTGTTTGCTCTGCTTCTATTGTGTCTTGTTTTATGGACTTTGATATTGACTATTGTTCGTTATCTCCATTTCTTTCTTAAAGAAAGCACTTTAGAGGTTAAAAAGACTTTTGTATAAACTTTCAGTGTAGCCTAAATGTAACATCATAAATGTAAAAATGTAAATAAAATTCTTGCGCAAATGGACAAATCCTTTTATTCTGTTTATCTGACTATTTTAAAATCAAATATTAAATACCCCCCCCCCTCCAAAAAAAACAAAAAAAAAACGTGAAACAGAATTAAATAAGAATGGATAATATTATGTAAAATTACTTTGACAGCCTTCGAGCTTTAAAGATTTTTAAAGCACTTGTGATTCAGAAAAACCCTCGTACGCTCATAAAAGTGTCGAGTCACAAAATGTGTTTAGATCAGAAACGAACTAGATTGGTAACAAATTTACCACATATTTTTCAAACAAGTGCTTTGGAAAAAAAGTAATAATTCAATTTGTCAATTATTGCAGCCTATTATAATAATTCTTTTATTTTTAGATTGAAATTATTTTGAGACAAAGACAGAGTCTAACACTTCACCAATAAATCAAACCTATTGAAGGCATCCGCAATATGTCTTTATCCAAGTGCTATACCTCTACACCAGAAACAACAAACACTGCTCGATTGGCTAGGCTTATACTTGGTCCATGTACTGATGTGTTACGGGACATTCTAAAGACTGAAATGTTACCATCTGATTTGTCAAGAAAGGTAAAAGAATTTACAGACAAACTTTTACATGGACAAAGAAATCCTCTCAACAAAACACAATCCGAGATAATTTTCCCCAAACCGACAAATCAATACAGTGGTGATTATTCAGACTTAGACATATCTTTATTATATTTACTTCTACGCAATGTGTGTAAAATAGCACCTCATTCCAAAGGTTGGGGAGAGATTCCCAATCCCGGAGACAGAAGCGTGGCCGCCAACATTGAAAGAATTCGCCTCATTAGAAACCAGTATTACGGACATTCAGCTGACCTTTCTCTATCCGAGTCAGAATTTAGACAGGAATGGCGAAACATCCGGGATATTGTGGTGGAGCTAGAGCGACACGTAGGAGAAACCACGGTTTATCAGGATGCTGTCAACATGATAAAAACCTGCTCCATGGACCCAGAACAAGAGAAAAAATACATAGATTTACTTGGAGATATCAGAGAACTTCATATCACTGTGGATGATCTTTCGAGTAAGTAATTATGAACCCTCGCGTCCTTTGTGGTTTAATGATTCTTGCATCTTTTAACTCAGAATATCTTGACGGATTCTTTTGAAAGATTTTAGATATAAATTATAATAATTATTTAAAAACAAATATAGAGATTGATAATTATCAGATGCTCAATAATGAAAATTATATACATAAAAAACAATTGATTTATTTTATCCATTCCTTAATCTTTTTTTTTTCTTCAGGTAATATGCGGATTATGCAAAGAAATTTGGTGCTTCATGGTAAATATCTCATGATATGATGATCGTATAAATGGAATGATCACTACAGGAAATCCAGTATGCTACAGTATTATTTTTTATGAAATAAAATAGTATTTCTTATATTAAATGGCACATAAACAATGTGTAGTAATAAGATGTCATGAAATAGCAACATGCAACAACATTGCTTAGGTTTTTAAAAGGGCGTTAATCATTCCACTTGCACAATACATGTTTTAATTAAGCAAACTCACTGCCTTCGGTCCAATATAAATTTTCTGATGAATAAAGAATTATCAGTTTTTTTTTTCTGAGATATAACTTCTTTTATATATTGATTTCTTTTTGTAGATCCAAGACTTGCAAGAAAAATCGGTAAGATAATATTTAAAAAAAAATAGATATTTGGAAAATGGCTGGGTATTTCATATCTTAATATTCCATGTTAATATACCTCATATAAATAATCACAATTAAAGAGGAATCTGACTGGCTAAGGCAGTCACGTGGCCGTCGTGTTCGCCCTGCAACAAAACTTCGTGTTTCCCGCATTCGGTTCACCTCGGCTGACTACACTATCCTGCATCTAGATGTAGTACGCCGAGGTGTGCAGAACGTGTTTCACATCATGTTCCACAATTGTGACGCCACAATGCGGCAAATGCGATGATTAGTACTGCTCGAATTCGATTGTTTAATTCTTTCATTAATTATGTCGATATAAAATTGTAAAATATAAATAGTTAGAAAACTTGTATTTCCATGAGGAAGGATATGGAAATAACGAATTGTATTCAATCTCAATATACAAAATAAGAGCAGAGCAAACACGAACCTCCGAAACATCAGAAGTGGGATCAGGTGCCATGGAGGAGTGAGCATCCCCTGCCAACCGGTCACACCCGCTGTGTGCTCATTGTCATAATCAGGAAATAACGGAAAAACCCGTCGTCAATTCAGTGTATAAAAAATGGACAGACAATTGGTATGAAAAAGTCTGTAAGTATTTTGACTCAATGATAAATTGTATTTGCTGACAATGTCATTGTATCCACCATAGAACTTACGAAATGAAGACTTTAAACGTGAGTGAGGGATGAATGTTACTACACTGCAGTGTGTAAATCAGAATGACTTGCCACGTCAAGGACATTTTTACGAAACGCTAATGGTGTGACTTGCAACAGTTTCATATATAGTTTTCATCATTTATTTATTAGATTCTCTATATATTTCCCGCATTGTGCTTGATTCGGCATAATAAATAATTATTGCATGAATGTTTGCCCTCGGGGAATATGGTTTTTCACAGTCGAAGAAATCTTCATGTCTCCCTCTCTATCATGCAATAATTGTCTATTGTCTACTGGTAGAAAGAGACAACAGCATGCAGTATGTTTATGCATATTATGGAAAAATTCTTGGTCTTAATTAAAGGCATAAATAAGATTGAGTACGACATTGGAGCCTTAACGGCTTAAAGGAGGAAATTAACATCCGTTTCCTTTCATTCATATACTTATTTTTAATTGTGGAAGTTTTATTTCCTTATTTTTTATCATTTATTTATCATTGATCATTTATATCATTTCTGTGAAATTTATTATTGATAGATGATTGTAACACCAGCAAATTGATACGTAAATCATACCTGGAACTATTTACTGAATTTCGCATTAGTAAGATATGTTCTTTTAATTATCATTTTGCATGAAGCATATTTTGGCATATCTGTTGAGTAAAAAAGAAAAAAAATATTTAAAGAATTCTCTATATTATTAGGCTCAAGTGAGTTTTTCAGACCACATTTTGTCAGGCGTTCGTCTGTCTAGCTGTCCGTCATTAAACTTTTCACATTTTCATTGGGTGAAGAGGGGTCAAATTGTTTAAATGAAGAGCCATGTCCTATTACAGGGCGAGATAATTAAAATTTTCATTCCTAAAAAATCGTTTCAAGAACCACTCGGCAAGGAAAGATGAAACTTATGTGGAAACATCCTCAGGTAGTGAAAATTCAAGTTTATTCAAGTCATGACCCAGTTATTCGGCGGGGCCACAGCGGACGATCATAGGAATGCATAGGAAACATTTTTAAAAATCTTCTTGAGAAACATTCTTAAATTGTGTAGATTCATAAGTGTTCAAATCATGACCCCTGGGGGAAGGGCGGAGTCAATATGAACGATCACAATTTTGCATAGGAGTATAAAGGAAATAATCTTCTTAAGAACAACAAAAGCATGATTGGTCTTGTTTATGTGGAGCCATCCTTAGATACATATTTGTTATAATCATGACCGCCCACCCTCCCTATGGTGAGACCACAATAAAAGTTCAAACTGATAGGGGAAAAAAAGCTGCGGTTTTGTAACAAATTTGTAAGCGTCCTTAGTTAGAATCCATTCAAGTTTGCATAGTTTGTTCAAATCATTCCCCCCCACTCTTCTTTAGGTTCGAAACAACTTTGGCAATTACTAAATTGATATTTTTCCTAGACACAGTGCCCAGATGAGTGATGTGGGCCATGGGCCTTTTGTATACAATATTCTTCCTGTAGTGTAAAGTGATTTATTTATCTTTGAAGCTCAAACCCCTGGAGTACAAGCAACAAAACAATTATCCACTTTTCATTGAGCATCTGTTACCGTAAAATACTGCCTTCTTGCAAATATTTGATGTAAGTCTGCAGCAAACATTGCCGCAAGCTTGCGGCAATACAGCAAAAGAAAGCATGACTGTCTTTACAAAGCCTTGGTGTTTGCAGCAAATTGGCGGCAAGTCTGCAGCAAGCTTCCTGCAAACATTTTACCATGCAAATGAAGTTGGATTTTCAGAGATAGAAACCTTGCTGCAAGCTTGCGGCAAACATTACTGCAAGTTTGTGGCAAACTTTGCTGCTATCTTGCAGCAAAAAAATTTCCTTATTGTTTTGGCATACTCCTGTGTACAAGCAGCAAGTTCGCAGACAGCTGACCGAAATCTATTAAGTTTGTTTTTTTTCTGCAAACATGTTGGGTTCCTGCGAATTTGCTGCAAGCCTGCAGCAAATGCTGCAATGTTTGCCGCAAAATCACAGCTAGCGGCAATCAGCGAACAAGAAAACGATCTTCCTGCGAACAATTTTGTTTGCTCCAAGCTTTCACCCTACTAGCTGCAGGCCTGCAGCAAACAAATCAGTTTGGTAAGGGATATCAACGTGTATTATTATTTAAGTAAACAAATTCTGAAATCTTAGAGACATGAAGTCCATGTTTATTAAAGATAACTATAATTTCTTTTTTAGAAACAACTCGAAAAGATCAGAGAAAGAGATTCATTACTTTATTCATACAGGAAAACAAAACAGGAAGAACATTACAAAAACTACTGCAAAATTAGAAATGAGATACAGAGAGACGTTAAAGTTGCAAGGACAGAATACATATCTAGTAAAATCGAAGAAAACAAAAATAACCCGAAAAATCTATGGCAGAGCCTAAGAGACCTTGGTCTTAATAATAAACGTCAGGGCAGAAGGAATGTCTGCTTAAAAATTGATGATGATATTTGTCATGAACCTAAATCTGTTGCAAATCATTTTAATGATTTTTTTGTTAATATTGCAGCCTCACTGGTAAGCAAACTCCCTACTCCTTTAAATATGTTTAGTGTGGATAGTGAACGTTTTAAATCTTTTTATTCCAAAAATGATAATCTTTTTACTCTGAAAACAGTCAGTGAAAGTTTTGTATACAAAGAGCTTTTAAAATTGAACCCTTCTAAAAGTACGGGGCTTGATGATATTCCAGCTAGGTTCATTCGTGATGGAGCTGATTTTCTAAAGATTCCTATAACATATATTGTAAATTTATCAATTTCTTCTTCCGTTGTTCCTGAAGATATGAAAACAGCTAGGGTGAAACCTATTCACAAAAAGAACAGTTCACTAGAAGTAGGTAATTATAGACCGGTTAGTATTCTTAGTGTTGTTTCAAAAATTTTAGAAAGATCTGTTCATATGCAACTTTCAAAATTCTTAGATCGTAATAATATCTTATATGAGTTTCAATCTGGTTTTAGAAGTAAGTACTCCACTGAATCTTGTTTGATACATTTATTTGATTTTATAAGAGATAATACTGCAAAGGGATTATATACTGGAATGGTTATGCTTGATCTGCAAAAGGCATTTGACACTGTTGACCATGACATACTTTGTAAAAAACTAAAAGCAATTGGTGTTCAATCTGTTGATTGGTTTTTATCTTATTTGTCTGAAAGAAAACAGTTTGTTCACAGTAATGGAATTTCTTCAGATGCTGGTATTATCACTTGTGGTGTACCACAGGGCAGTATTCTAGGCCCTTTATTATTTTTAATTTATGTTAATGACATGGTTACTAGTGTTGACGCAGATTGTAAACTTATTTTATACGCTGATGACAGTGCCGTTTTATTTGCACATAAAGATCCTGATTTTATATCAGAAAAACTTGGTAAAGTTTTAGATCAGACTTCGCACTGGCTTGTTGATAATAAATTATCGTTACATCTAGGTAAAACTGAATGCATTTTATTTGGTTCCAAAAGAAAGCTTCAAAATGTTGAAAAGTTCCAGGTTGTATGTAATGACCATAAAATTGATTGTAAAGAAAAAGTTAAATATCTTGGAGTTTTGATCGACAAATGTTTAAGTGGTGAATACATTGTTGAATCGATTGTCCAGAAAGTAAATAATAGATTGCGATGTCTGTACAGACAAGCCCGGTTTTTAGATACTTTTTGTAAAATGACTGTGTGTTCAGCATTAATACAATGCCATATTGATTACGCCTGTAGTGCTTGGTATGCAGGGCTATCCAAAACTTTAAAGAAAAGGTTACAAATTTGTCAAAACAAGATGGTTCGTTTTATTTTGAATTGAGGTCCTCAGGCATCTGTTAATTACGAAATACTCAGTCAATTAAATTTATTAAACATTCAAGATAGAGTTTCTCAGCTTAGACTCAACCATGTTTTTAATATTTTTCAAGGAAAAGCCCCTTCTTATCTTAATGAACATTTTATACTTCGGTCAAATTTTAGTAGCTATCAAACTAGATCAGTCTCAAATGCAGATTTTGTCGTTCCAATAACTAAGCAAAAACAATCTGAATCATTTTATTTTAATGGAATCAAAGACTGGAACATGTTACCAGCACAAATTAAACCTGTTTTAAATACTGGAAACAATTTTGCTTTTAAAAGAAATGTCAAGAAATTTTTATTAGAAAGGGGAATTGCCCAGTGTAAAAGTCAAGTTGTGTTTTATTAGTTTTTATTATTAGTATAAGTTGTTCCAATTACAATCATGTGAATATTTGGTATACAGTCATAATACACTTCATTTTTAAGGATCTCTGTGTTGTCAACTTGATCCCATATCTTAGCTATAGTATTTTAATTTGATATTTATCTGCTTATATTATTTAACATCCAATTAATATACATGTTTGAGTATAAGGACCCCATTGGAAATAAGCCATTGGCTTTCATGGGTTATCCTTGGTATACAAATTTAATCTTATGTGAATCATATTTATAAACTCATGTCTTTCAAAAATGATTGATTCCGATATTTTTATATTAATTATATTGTTTAATGCCATCTTTTATATATTTATATCTTAAATTATATTGTCAATATTGTAACATATGTGTAGTATACCAAATAAATATCTATCTATCTAACTACGAAATTGATACAAAAACATTCGGAAACTGTTAGTCATCTATTTGTGAAAACTCGTGAGTTTGACAGAGCGAAGAAACTGTTGGACAAAAACGGATATGTCGTCATCAAGGGAAATCCCGGAACTGGAAAAACCATGATCGCCAAAATGTTAATGAAAGAATTGATGGAGGAAGGAAAATCTCCTCTTCAGCTTTACAAATTAACAGATTTGTATGAAAACATATCACCAGGTGATGGTATAGTGGTATTTATTGACAATTTATTTGGTGAGTTTTCTTTGTCCAGCGATGACGTTCAAGAATGTAAAGCTAGATCAGATATGATAAAGGTTTTAATTGAAAGTGACATTGATAATAAATCTAACAAATTGATATTTGCATTAAGAAATGATATATATCAGGAATGTATACAAAACGGGTGCGATGAGGATTTTTTCCAGTCGTCCTTGGTTGACCTATCAAGCAAGGAAAATGCATTGCTAAAGGAAGAGATTCTACAACTATCAGAAAATTATGAGCTATCTGAATACATAAAAGACAAAGAACTTATCAATAAGGTATATGAAATGCCACTAGCTATAGGGTTTCCACAATGTTGTAAATTGGCAAGAAGCAATGAAGATTTCAAACAAAATGTTTTTGCTTTTATACCAAATGCAATGATGTTTATGAGAGAACCACTTCAAAACATTATTGAAAAAACGAACTGTAAAATCTGCAGTTTTAGTTTATCTTCTTTTGAGTGGAGGAAAAGTAGAAGTCGAATTGATTGAAAATCCTCGACTGGATTTAGAGATGAAGCGCTACTCTTTAGAATTTGTAGGTCTACAAAACTGTTATATTAACGATTTCCAGGACAGTATTTTGTGTTTTGATGGCTTTTTAATAACTCATGACACGATAGAAAATACCTATAAATTTTCCCATAGTTCAGTACAGGAATCCCTTTTCAGTGTCTTGTTTAATTTTGATTCTGAAAAAATGATCCAAATGTGTTATCCGTCCCTACTTCTTACATTGACGACATGTAAAAACCCCAAAAGTACACAAGTCCTCATAGAACAACGATTGTTTAAATATGTTGCCCGCCGCATTTCAAATATAATTGGAGAAAGGTCTGTAAAAGGATATTCCTCCATATCATCACTGGAATTATGGAATGATTCACAGTTCCATGAGCACGTATTACAATCTGAAGAATGCACGTCTAAGTTTAAAACATGTCGTGATACCAACGGTGATTCAATGATTGTCCATTTTTCGAAGGTGGGAAATAAGCGATGGGCTATATGTTTACTTCTGAATTTAGAAAAAAGACAAAGATACAGATCAATCAACGCTGCTTGCTCCAAAAATCAACTCGATATTGTTAATCTCATTTTGTCATCAGATGTGGAATGTGATCTTCAAACGTGTTTTAATGCTGTACAAAGTGGAAATATAGACTTATTGCTCCGAGTTTGTGAGTTTGTTAATCTTCATCAAATTTCATCTTCCTTGCATCCTGTCTGGGGTTCCATAAGACATAGCTTACTTCAGGAAATCTGTTTTATGCAACAAACACAATTAATTGAACAGGTTTTATCAAAATATCCATTCCTTGTAGATATAAAAAATGATCAAGGTTCCAATGCATTACAATCTGCAGCAAGTTCTGGGGACAAACATGCATTTAATCTTCTATTAAAGTTTGGCTTTGATCCATATGAAAAAGATCGAGACAATGGACACACGGTTCTTACTTGTGCTTGTCAGGATGGTAGGACAGACATGGTCAAATACCTTATTGAGAAATATCCTGCATTACTCCAGGAACACACAGATTTTCAAGGAAAAAGTTTTTTGCATTGGGCAGCTTTCAGTGGGAAAATAGATATGTTTGAATATATGCTTAACCTCTTTGAGAATGAAAATATATTACTTATATCAAGTGACAATATACCAAATGAATATAAAACAGATAATACAGGTCAATCTATCCTGCACGCTGCATGTGAAAATGGTCATTATTATATGTGTGAATATTTGTTAAACAGATATCCTCATTTACTGAATGTTAGTGACAATAATGGTTACAATGTCCTCCATTACACAGCTGAAGGAGGCAACGTAGATCTTTTTAGGTTTCTGTCAAGTAAAGGATTAAATGTCAATTGTACAACAAATACTGGGAAGACTGTGTTACACATGTGTTGTGCTAAGGGTAGAGAGGAAATGTGTAGGTATCTTGTAAATATGTATCCAAGTTTAATATCAGTTAAAGACAATAAAGGATGGACAGTGTTACATTCAGCTTGCTGGGGAGGAAGTGTAGAAATTGTCTCTTTTCTTATAGAAAAAGGAATGGACATTAATACCTTGTCAAATGATGGTAAAAGTATCCTGCATAGAGCTTGTCTCAATGGGAAGTTTGAAGTTTGTGAGTACTTAGTAGAGAATTATCCCCATCTATTATATGTCAAAGACAAATCTAGTAATACAGTGTTGCATGACGCAGCCTGGGGAGGCAATGTTCAAATAGTAAAACTATTGATTGAGAAAAATATGGACATCAATGCCCTACAGGAAGATGGTGAAACAATTTTACATCAGTGCTGTCGTTCTGGTAAAAAAGAGATGTGTGAGTATTTGGTCAATCATTTTCCAGATTTACTGAGGATAAGGGACAATAAGGGATGGACAGTGTTACATTCAGCTTGTAGTGGAGGAAGTGTTGAAATTGTGTCTTTTCTACTAAAAAAAGGACTGAAATCAATGCCTTGTCAAATAATGGTAAAAGTATTCTGCATATAGCTTGTCTCAATGGGAAGTTTGAAGTTTGTGAGTACTTAGTTGAGAATTATCCCCATCTATTAGATGTCAAAGACAAATCTAGTAACTCAGTGTTGCATGATGCAGCCTGGGGAGGCAATGTTCAAATAGTAAAACTACTGATTGAGAAAAACATGGACATCTTTTCCAGACAGGAAGATGGTGAAACAATTTTACATAAATGTTGTCTATTTGGTCAAATAGAAATGTGTGAACATTTGGACAATCGTTTTCCAGATTTATTGGAGGTAAGGGACAATGACGAATGGACAGCGTTACATTCAGCTTGCAGGGGAGGAAGTGTTGAAATTGTTTCTTTTCTTATAGAAAAAGGGATGGATTTCAATGCCTTGTCAAATGATGGTAAAACTGTCTTGCATATAGCTTGTCTCAAAGGGAATTTTGAAGTTTGTGTGTACTTAGTTGAGAATTATCCCCATCTGTTAAATGTCAAAGACAAATCTAGTGAGACAGTGTTGCATGATGCATCTTGGGGAGGCAATGTTCAAATAGTAAAACTATTGATTGAAAAAAAGATGGACATCTATTCTGTACAGGGAGGTAGTGAAACAATTTTACATAAATGTTGTTGCTCGGGTAAAATGGAAATGTGTGATTATTTGGTCAAACATTTTTCAGGGTTATTGGAGTTAAGGGAGAATAGAGGATGGACAGCCATACATTCAGCTTGTAGGGGAGGAAGTGTAGAAATTGTTTCTTTTCTTACAGGAAAAGGGATGTATTTCAATGCTTTGTCAAATGATGGTAAAACTATCTTGCATATAGCTTGTGTCAGTGGGAAGTTTGAAGTTTGTGAATACCTAGTTGAGAATTATCCCGATCTATTAGATGTCAGGGACAAATCTGGTGACACAGTGTTGCATGCTGCCGCCCAGGGAGACAATTTTCAAATAGTAAAACTATTGATTGAGAAAAAGATGGACGTCAGTTTCCGACAAGAAGGTGGTGAAACAATTTTACATTTATGCTGTCGCTCTGGTAAAATGGACATGTGTGAATATTTGGTCAATCATTTTCCAGACTTACTGGAGATAAAGGACAATGACGGATGGACGGCATTACATTCAGCTTGCTGTGGGGGAAGTGTAGAAATTGTGGTTTTTCTGATAGAAAATGGATTGGACATCAATGCTTTGTCAAATGATGGTAAAAGTATTCTGCATATAGCTTGTCTCACTGGGAAGTTTGAAATTTGTGAGTTTTTAGTTGAGATCTTTCCCCATTTATTAGATTTAGGGGACAGTTGTGGTAACTCAGTGTTGTATGATGCAGCTATGGGAGGCAATGTTCAAATAGTTAAACTATTAGTTGAGAAAAATATGGACATCAATAGCCTACTGGACGATTGTGAATCAATATTACATCAATGCCGTCGTTCTGGTAAAATTGAGATGTGTGAATATTTGGTCGATCATTTTTCAGATTTATTGCTGATAAGGGATTATGGTTGGACAGAATAGCAACCAGCTTGCAAAAAATGAATATAAGACTTTTTTTTTCAATTTGCCATGGGGCAAACTTCAGTTCCTGGTGAAATGGTGTTGAAATTGTAAATTGCTTGTCTGAATGATATACATGATGTTTGTTGATATTATTAAAAAGAACACTCACATTTTATAGACATCAAGGATGATCAAGTTAAATCATTTTAATACATTACGTCTTGGCATGAAGACAGTTATGATTCATTTGTTCAGAAAACTGAATTTTCATCTATTGCTAATGATTATGAAAGAAATACCGAGGGACATTCTTCAAGAACGCGTTTCCTAAAAAATAAATAGATAAAAAAGGTTTAGAAATGTTTCAGTCACATTGTATATGGGTCGTTTTCTTTCCTCATGCATTCTGTAAAAAGAAAAAAAAAACATAATGTGTATATTGTAGATATGAAAATTTATGAAACAAATGTTGAGAATCTTTCGTAGAGATCTTATGTGGAAAACATGGTAAACATGTAAGTGGATTCTATACTCTCCCCATGCTTGTATAAGAAAAGAAATATTTATTTGTAAGAGACGAAAATAGCGAAAAGTGATTACTTTTTCAATGCAATACACAAAACACATCAGGATCAAGAACATGGACCCCTGAAATCACAAGCTTAACTAGATGCATAATTGATGATAAATGCAAGATAATCCTGAATTATGGTAATATTTCATGTCACTTTTTCATGCTGTTTTACTTTTACGGTCTTTTTATATTATATCTATCTTTTCATAGTTTATGTACATTTTTTACTGTTAAGATGGATGTTAATGAATTACATTAATTGGTTTACTTCTTTACTGAAATTAAATAAATTATGCAAAGATACTTGCATTTATCACTATGTTCAATTTTTGAGTGAGTTTCATGATGCTTTAATTTTTTCCTGTTAATAGTATGGTTAAAATTTATATAGTAGAAATTCACAATTTGTAGTGACAAAAAGATCGTAGAATCCGTTAACAACTAAAGTACTTGTTCTATATTCAAATTGAAAGTGGAATGTGTGTTGTCCCTTTTTTTATCACCTGAGCCGAAGGCTCAAAGCTTTTCTGATCAATTTTGTTGTCCGAACATCTAGCTGTTGTCTCAAATGTGGAATGTGTGTTGTAAACTTAAACATTTTTGACTTCTTCTGTTACTAGGCCAATGGTTTTAGTACAAATATTGGGTGAAGGGCAATTTAAATTGTTAAAATGAAGGGACATATTTCATAATCAAGAAAAGACAAAAATAGGGTTGGGTCATTAAAGAATCTTCTTATCAAGAACCACTGGGCCAGTTAAGCTGAAACTTATGTGGAAGCATCATGGGGTAGTGTAGATTCTAAATTGTTTTATATAGAAAAATATAGAACAAATCTTTAAAAATCTTCTTCTCAAGAACCACTAGGCCAGAAAAGCTGAAACTTATGTGGAAGCATCCTTGTAGATATATTGTAAAAATCAAAGGGCGGGGCTACAATATGGAATATAAGTTTTACATAGATATTTGGGAAAAATATTTTAGGAATCTTCCTCTCAAAAACCACATTTTTTATCCTTGGGTAGTTAGAATTTTAAATCTGAAAGGGGAGGTGATAGGTATTGCTAGAGGGGAAATCAGGTAAAGAACTTCATCACCCAAGTTACTCAAGTGAGCGATGTGGCCCATGAGCCTCTTGCTTTTTTTATAATGGTTTTATATGAAATATACACTAGAACGACTATCTATTTTTACTTCATTCTTTTTATTTTTTTGATTTCCATGTTTTTTTTTCAGGCTTTATTTTCTTTTTATAATTATAGACTTTTTTAATTGGAACAATTGTAACATAATACTCTCAACAAAGATTTGATTTTTGATATAAAATCTGTACATGTATCATAAACTATCACTGAAATACTGAAATGAAATATATTATTATGAAAAGGCGATGTTTTTTGTTACAAATGAAAACATCATGCATATTAAATACATAATAAATATATTATTATGAAAAGGCTTTGATTTTTTTGTTACAAATTAAAACATCATGCATGTCGATCTTTCTTGTCATGCATAGATTTAGATATTGTTTTACAGGCAGGCAAAAGAAAAACAATATCAGATTTTTAAAGTATAGAGTCAGACAGTGGATTCATTTTGGTAAATTTAATGTCAGTACACCTTCAACTCTGCTCAGTCGCTAATTTTTAACGATTTTCCTCCCGATTCTGGATCTGGGTCTTTCATTGATTAAAGGAATAACTGTCTTATTTTTCAATTCCATGATGTGATCAATCAATTGGCTTGCGTGATAATTTAAATAAACGCCGAAGGCCTTAATGCATAAAATAATCACACAAGCTAATCGATTGATCATCGTTATGAAACTGAAAAAAAAATCTGACAGTTATTCCTTAAATTTACATGCTCTAATTCCGCCAATCCACGTGATTCGAGCCCTACTTCTATCTTGCTGTTTGTCCCGCCTTGCACAGGGTATTTTTTGGAACCGCGCCAATACATTGATGGGGGAAATAAAGTACATTTACAATTTGTAATTTTATCTTGGACAAAGACATTGGAAATGTAAATATTTTACAGCAACACCTAACTCATAAAAATAAAACTGTCTTTAAGATTTTGGAAATTGAAAAGCTAAATTCATATGGTTTGTCACAATTTGTTTTGTTGACCTTTATCCGCTGCCAGAATGTTTTTTCGTTTAAATTCTAAACATCCGGTAAGATGCCATAAGGTAATATTTTTGAAGAAGCTTACTCAGGGCCCAATTCCATGGCAGTAGCTTTTTTCCAGATGTCAGTGTATACAAATTGTAAAAGATAACAAACAATGAAAGCTGAGAATAATTACATATATTATGCATAAAATTAGTTCATTTGAACTTTCAAATAAAGGAATACGAAATTTCATTCTATAAGCTATAGTATGAATTCAAAGTATAGGAAGTACATTACCGTGAAGTCATTCTGATGTCTTGACAGGAAGTAAAGTAGTAATCCTGATCATCGATATTCAATTGTTGAGCCATTGTTTATATTTTTCAATACTCAAAATAATTGAGATATTTTACGCTATCAGAAATAATACAGAATGTATTTTAAATTCAAAATACATTTACGTATATTAAACTTGTTAATAAGTTTTGCAAGTTGCTTTTTCCTCTGACAGATTTAAGCACATTACTGTCTTTATCCGAATATTGTTGTTTCCAGTCGAAAACATTTTACTTAAGATTAGTTATAGATTACTTATAGGTTACTTTTAGGCAGTTGTATGTCAGAAGATTATTTGTAGGCGTACATATATAAATCAGAAGATTACTCAAAGTCGATTGTATGTCAGAGGATTACTTATAAGCCAGTGTATTTCAGATTTCCAGCCTACCCACTTATATATATATTTCATGCATCAATAGAGAAAGCAAACAGACATTATTTTACATATAACTCATAGCAAACCTTTGCATTCATTACAAGTTATCTTCACATTTTGGATCCGCACACATTTTAGTTATCTTAAACAGACTGTAAAATCAAATATTTTCAAGTGGTAAAATTCTGGTGTTTTTTAGGAATTTTTCTTGGTTCGTGGGGATTAGATTGTTTTGGATAAAAAATTAATGAATACTTATTAGTGAAAAAAATGATACATTTTGTGGTGGACATGAATTTGTGGGTCTCCTCATAGCAACAAAAATTATCCCCCACGAAAAATTGTGATTTCACAGAATATACCGCCAACAAACGTGAGTTCTTTTTAGCATAGACACCTCCTATACACGTGATAACTTTTAACATAAGCACCAAAGAAACATGAGATAACCTTTAACATAAAAACCGCCTACACACGTGATTACCTTTAACATAAGCACCGTCTACATACGTGATTACCTTTAACATGAACACCGCCTACACACGTGATTACCTTTAACAAAAGCACTGTCTACACACGTGATTACCCTTAACATAAACAACACCTACACACGTGATTACCTTTAACATGAACACCGTCTACACACGTGATTACATTTAACATAAACACCGCTACACACGTGATTATCTTTAACAAAAACACCACCTACACACGTCATTACCTTTAACAAAAACACCGCCTACACACGTCATTACCTTTAACATAAAGACCGCCAACACACATGATTATCTTTAACATAAACACCGCCTACACACATGATTACCTTTAACATAAACACCGCCTACACACGTGATTACCTTTAACATAAACACCGTCTACACACGTGATTACCTCTAACATAAACACCACCTACACACGTGATCACCTTTAACATAAACACCGCCTACACATGTGATTACCTTTAACATAAACACCACCTACACACGTGATTACTTTTAACATAAACACCGCCTACACACGTGATTACCTCTAACATAAACACCGTCTACAGTGAGGATCGTCATATTTGATACAAGATGGCTGACAGTCATGTCTCATTGGAGGGCAGTACGCTACAATGTAAAACAAAATAAAACAAACAAAGAGGACAATACGCTACAATGTAAAACACATAAAACAAAGAGGAAAATACGCTACAATATAAACCAAAGTAAAACAAAGAGGACAATGCGCTGCAATGTAAAAAGAAATCAAAGATAATTATGCATTCAGTGTAACAAGTTAATTAATGATCATTTATGATGTAGATATAGGGTCCTCTTGTTTTTATCAAAGAACTATATGCGGTATATTGCATATACTTGCCCCCACAAAAGTCAAATTTTGAAAACTTCCTGAAATGTGCTGAATTCAATATATTGTATGAGAAATATAAATTAACAGAACATATTATAGTTTCAAAGCAGTTTATTCACAATTTTTGCTTTTATGACGTCACAAACTAGTCCGATTTTATATCCTTTTTCAGAAAGAGGACAAAATGGACAAAATTTCAACAATTTTAGCTTTAAAATTTAGAGAGCGCAAGTTTGTTCAGGAACAATATTTACATATTTCATTTATATTATCATTCTACACATTATATCAAAATATTGATCCTGTACACACATGCGCTCGGTGACTTTTACTCAAATTATCGTCGAAATTTGTACATTTTTCTGTAGAATTCATAAAAGAATGAAATTTACGTCATGTTTGTGACGTCATTACGTACATATGACGTCATTACTTATGACAATATTCAGTGCTTTGAAGTCAGCATACACTCCCCTATTTAAGAACTTAATTATATATACCTCCATCAAAGTTTGATTTGGGGGCAAATATTATTGGTTATAACCGAATAAAGTTCTTTGATTAGACCAGTCAAAACCTTCTAGATCTTACCACTTCCGCTGCCGCTCATTCCAACCACACGCCCGTTGCTGTAAACAGTTGATCCGCCACTGATTCCGTAAGGAGTCCCACCACCCCCTCCCCTGGATCCACCACCTCCAACAGAACTGAACCCTGATCCGCCACTGATATAACCAGATCCACCCGTCAGTACATTCATGATAACACCACCGGAACTACCGCTAGAAGAACCTGAAAATTAATAAATAACAATACATTATTATATGAACAAATTTTAAACAGCCCGTGTATGAAATAACCGCCCATGATAAGATCCTCAAAAGCAATATCATTTAATCAGTCTCACCAGAAAAAAAGACTTGTATCATATTCTAAGAGCTTTAAAGACAGATATGATTTCTCTTGATAAAATCATATAAAAGGGATTTTAAAGTCAGCAATCTAAAAAAAAACACATACTTTTTGTCTTCTTGTAGAAAATGTCACATCTGTTGCTATAATACTTATCTCAATAAATGGAAATAGATTATCAAGAAATTACAACGAAACTCAAGCAAAACAACAAGTAGGTCTTCCGTCCTGTTTTGACCGGAAGTGACGTCAACAAAAGAAATCAGTGAGCTAAGTGGTCTCCAGTAACTTTTTAATTTCAATTTTGCATCAAAACCTTAAAATATAACTTTTTTGCAACTTCCGGTTTGACTGGAAGTGATGTCGACGAACGGAAAATTAAGTTTTCTGCTTCCAGTGACATATGTTACCCAAAAGCTTGTTAAGAACAGCAAAAATATGCATTTTCTGACGACTTCCGGTTTTACCGGAGGTGACGTCGCCGGACGCATTTTGACGACTTCAATAGATTAAGCTTGACATTTTGAACAACTTTTCTTCTTTGACGTATTACAAATTCTCAATACTTTTTGAGATATCTGGAAAAAACTTTTGGCCCCTCTAGATCCCTTAATTTAGGGGTCAGCCCTTTTTTCGAGATGTCATTTAAAATATCTTGTACTTTTGCACAAATTTTGTTCTACAGTGCAGGGAACTAATTTTGTTACATAAACTAGCATCAGGATCAGCATAAGTAGGATAAGGATAGAACTAGCATCAGCATCAGCATTTTAAAAAACAGCATTACTTGGATCAGCATCAGCAAGCAAAGGATAGAACTAGCATTGACCAAATTGAAAACAGATAAAGGAAAGTCAGTTAATACAAATAACAAATAAGAATTACCCCAAAAATTATTTTTAATGGCTTTAAATAGCGATGCTGATTTTGAACTGACGGCAGGATAATCCTACTTCCCATAGCATTACTGGCATTGACCTAGTTTCAAACGAGCATCAGGATAAGGATCAAACTAGGATCAGAATATGGATAACTAGCATAAAAATCAGCAAGCAAAGGAAGCATCAAAATCAGCAAGCAAAGGAAGCACCAAAATCAGCATTGATGCTGTTACAAAAGTATTTCCCTGCACTGTATATGTATTAACAAAATATTTTTAGTTTAGAAGATAAAACGCAAAATATGTGTTAATTTTTTCTCTTTTTGGCGTTCTAATTTTTGACCCCTAGATAGCGCCATTTTGAATAAAGAAATCGAAAAACAAAAACTGATGTGCACAACTTCAATCCTTTTATTATCTAAAATCAGTAGAATTTCTCCTCCAGCTTAAGCCGTTTCTGAGCCTTTGTCTGGAAACGAAAGTCTATAAATTTTCGGTTAAAGGGGAGTAACTCAAAACCGAAAGTGACTTTTTGAAATTTTCGACAGCATTCTGATATAGTTTGGTTACTCCTAGTACCTATGATTTGAGCGTAATCAATTAAGAAATGAGTGAGATATGAGGCTTCAAAGTTGGCGTCTAGGAAGTTGAAGAAATAAAAAAAAAATAATAATCTTTACCAACTGAATCAGTAGAAGGTCTTCCGTTGGAAACACAAGACTTAATGATGGCTTTGATATGAATAAAAAGATAAAATAGCATTATGTCACAAAATTAGGGGAAAAAACGCGATTTTAAAGATAATTGACTTCGTCCTAACCTAATATGAATGACCTAACCAACAAATATTATTGTATAACACTTCCGTGTCTGTCCTCACGTGATACGTAATGACCTGATTTGCATACTTTTGTGTTTTTCCTTACCCCACACGTGTGACTGTTATGGCATTTCTGTGTTTGAGTGACAACCATGGTATGTTTGTGTGGGCGTGGCCTGTCTATGTAGATCAGTATTCCGTTATCCCTCGTGTCCGGTTTTTGTATATATACTGTTTGTTTTTGTGGGCGTGGCCTATCTACATAGATGGGTATTCCGTTTTCCGTCGTGTCTGGCTTTTGTATATATACTTTCTGAGGTGTAGGTTTCTGACTGAAGTAGGTATGAGGTTTCTCACATCCGTTACACTCTGTTTGCGTTCCTGGAAAAGAAATCAAGAGCTCATTTCCATTGCGAGTTTTTTTTACTAAATTATTTACATAAAACAAGAGGCCCAGGGACCACATCGCTCACCTGAGCAATTTGCTAGGAAATAGCACATATAAGATCAAAACTGAACGTTTACTGAGTTGGGAGGGGGGGGGGCTTGAATTTTAGCCTCCCAGGGTTTCATGGTTTGAACAAACTAGAATATACACTACCTGAAATTGATTCCATATAAATATCACTAAACATGAATTTGAGCACTTAAAAAGAGGATTTTAAAAGGTTTAGCTATTGATACCTATGTTCAAATTTGATCGGCCATTGTGACCCCATCCTACCCCCCAGGATCATGATTTGGACAAACTTGAATATACATTACCTGAAGATGATTCTACATGGGTTTCATCTTTTCTGGTTCAGTGGTTCTGAGAAGAAGATTTTTAAAGATTTTTAAAGATTCCTATATTTTCCAATGTAAAACTTTGATCGGCCATTTTGGCCCCTACCTACCCCCGGGGGTCATGATTTAAACAAACTTAAATCTACATTGACTGAGGATGATTCCACCTGAGTTTCATCTTTCTCAGATAAGATTTTTCTTATATATTCCTATGTTAAAATTTGATCGGCCAATTTGGCCCCACCCTACCCCCCGGGGGGGGGGGGCGGGGATGAATTGAACAAATTTGAATCTACACCACCTGAAGTTAATTTCACACGAGTTTCGTTTTTCCTGGCCCAGTGGTTCTTGAGATGAAGGTTTTTCAAAAATGCCATTATTTTTTTCTAATTCATTAATATCTCCCCTTGGAAAAAGGCATGGCCCTTTATTTGAACAAACTTGAATCCCTTTCACGCAAGGATACTTTGTAGCAAGTTTGGTTGAAATTGGCCCAGTGGTTCTTGAGAGGAAGATAAAATGTAAACAGTTTACAACGCCGACAACAGACAAGGGACAAATTTTGATCAGAAAAGCTCACTTGAGCCTTTGGCTCAGGTGAGCTAAAAAGTCCTAGCTTTTCGTAGTGAAGTATTACGTACCTGTAACATACACAGTCTGCTGCTGTGGGCGCGGTCTTACGTAAGACGCCATCTGAGGCTTAATGGGCTAACAGTCATGACATTCGTTCGTACTTGTGACTTAAACAGATTGTTTTTGTGGCCTTGGTTTTACGTAGGATACCATTTGTGGCGTGACGTCACAATCATGACACTCATTGTTACCACTGACATAAACAGTCTGCGTCTGAGGTCTATGCTTTACATAGGACACCATTTGCGGGGTGACGTCACAATCAGTGCATTCATTGCCTCCTGAGACGTAAACAGTCTGTGTTTGCTTCGGAACAGTTTGAACATAGGTGACCGTTTCTGGTGTTGGGGTCAGGAAATCAATATATTCACAATCAATACATTGGTCTAAGAAATAATACAAGATTTCGAATTAGAGAAAAAAATTGATTGGTTTGGAATAAAATTTCAACAGCTCAAAATAAAAAATATATTGATGTTAGATTTACAGTAAAACTCCCTTAGAACGAACACGGATATTGCAAATTTACGGATAAAGCGAAGGTATCTTGAAACTCCAGCTACATAAATATAACGGATTCTTTATAAGGATTTAATGAATTACGGATATAGCTGTGTTTTTCTACTAGGCAATCTGTGAAATTGATTTGAAAACCATTTTTCCTGTATATTCAGGCGTTAAAATATACACGGAGAAACGTGTGCTAGCGTGACGTCACAATGAGACTGCAGCGACGTTGGTAAAATGCTAGCTCGCTTCATGAAATGTGCATACGTGACAACGCTATGTGATTTACACACCAATAACTCACACTAAACTTAAAAACATGTCTTAAGTAATTTCACAGGTCCCGACGATTTCGTTATAACTGAGCTTTACTGTATAAGAATTTTAGACGACTTACCGGTTGTTTGTGTTTGTACGGAGGTAACTTACCGGTTGTTTGTGTTTGCACGTAGCCCACCAAACATTCACAGGTTGGACAACCGTCCAATTCACATTTATAACCAACGTCACATGACGCAGGACAACTTAATGAGGTTGTACAATCCACTTTGTGTTGTATTACAACTTCATGTGTGGTGTGCCCTGTAATTCAAAAGGTTGGTTTTTTTTTCACATATGCATTTTAATGTATATGTTCACCATGAATGTATTGAATTTGGATTGTACAATGTTTTTCAGAAATACATTTTACAACTAATTGTTTGTCCCTTATGAATTTATGTATATAATAAAAAAGGCATAAATTTATGTAGTTTCATATTTTTAAGTTTTCTGTTTTAAGAATTGAAATTTATTGTCCCTTTTCCTATCTGATCAGAACCTAATATAACGAACTGAGATTCAGCCCTTGTTATTGCAGTACATTTTTTTTATCAAGTTAGGAATGAAGTTCGAGGCAGTTTTATACATATCCTTTCTCCTTTAATGGCATTATACAGCATGATTTATCTGCATGTAATTTATATCATTAATTTTCTGTTTGTATCTCTGGTTCTATATCAACCTGAGGGTAGAGCAGGTCAGGCTAGGACAGGTCAAGGTCACGACCTGTTGAACTACATAAAAAAACACAATGTTAAATATAACTCGGTAGGTTTTCGTAGCAAGTAAAAAGTAAAACTTATACTGGATGAAATTAATAGTGAATAAGTGTATGATAGTTGTAATTAATTATATGCTTGTTTATAAGACTGAGTATTGCAGTGCTTTGAAAAAATTAACAACAGAAGTAATTAGAATGATATTCAATTTAGATTTAGAATTTATGTTAAAAACAATAATTAAAGCGATCTAAAGATCCCACTCACCGTATGTTACAGAGGGCTTTATACATATGCACGTCCCACAGCCATCTTTTCCTGTTTCCCCAATCATGTAGTTTGATCCGCACCTTTCTAGACAAATCTGTTCTGTTTGGCACTCTTTTGTCGGCGCCACGACGTACGTAGTTTGAGTGTTAGTTCCCACTGATATACCAATAGAGGGGCGGATCCCACTGTTGCCTCCACCACCACCTATAAAACTTGATCCGCCAATAGTAGAAGACCCACCACTTACAGCTGTGGATCTGCCACCAGAAATACTAGATACGCTAAAGGGACTAGAACCCCCACTGAATCCGCCACCAGCTCCAATTGACCCGCTGCCTATACTAGATCCACCACTCATAGATCCTGGGTGTATATTTTGTAAATTTGTTAAATGATTAAGACAACGACATTCATTAACATCTAATAAATTCTAAATATATGAATGGCTATAAGAAAGTTTCCTTAAGTGAAGGAACTTATTTGATGATGTAAAAATACCCTGAAATTGAGGAAAACACTAATTAGGGTCTTCCGTCTTCAGCGGAAGACCCTTCTATTATTCTTCGGTTTCTTTTTTACCTTTATTATTAAGTCTTCCGTTCACAACGGAAGACTTATAGTGATTGTATTGTTTCTTTTTATTATTATTATTATTATTATTATTATTCCTCCCAAATTTTGTGAGCGCGATTACTCAGAGATGGTTGGACAGATTTTCACAATTTTTCACAGGTTAGTAGTCTGATATATGAAGTTTATATAAAATTCCGTTTTTTGAAAAATTTACTTCCGGTCCGAAGTTTTAGCCGATTTTCTAAATATAAAATGGACTTTTGTCCAGAATTTTTCTCAAGAACGGGTTGAGCTAGAGACGTGAAATTTACAGGAGTATTAGGTCATGACATTCTCCTTGTTTTGATGTATTTTTCGTGCGTTTCTAATACTTCCTGTCCGAACCGGAAGTGAATTGCGTTTTGGTCAATTTTCAACTTTTTTGTTTTTAAATATTTTTTCAAAATATTTCTAGGTGCCGTAAAGAAAGGTCCACAATAGCCAAATATATAATTTGTTTCAAAATCATATCATGCGTTTTTGGATATTTCAGCTACTTTCGTTTTGCATTTATAAAATCAAAGTACTGAAAGTACTAAAGGGCCATTTTTAACTTTAAATTACATGAAGGTTACGTTTATATGTTTTTCTGCATACAAAAATCAAAACATACATTCTCATTTATATTAGGATTAAGATAACATAATTACTATAAAAATCAAACTACCTAAAGTACTTTGAGGACTGATTTCGATATCAACTTTTTCTCACTAAAGTGTAAATGTATATATGTATGTAGTATAAACAGGCATGTTTTTCTACACATAAACATCAATGCATACAATAATTTACATGTACGTTTGGAAGCTATTTTCGTCAGTCAATGAAAATCAAAGCACTGCAAGGACTGAAAGGACATTAACTATTTTAGTTTACATTGACTTATATATACATGCAAATATTCCTTTGAATGCAAAATTTAATTCAAACAAAATACGTTTTATAATTTGTCATGTGTATATATCAGGTACGGTGGACACATTCATTTTTGTAATGAAAATCAAAGTACTGTAAGTTCTGAAACGTTGTTTTCTAGATACCCCCCCCCCCCCCATTTACTTTTTTTTATTTAAAGAAAATTGAAATATACCTCTTAATAAAAAAAAAAGCATGCATACAAAATCATACATAAGGACACAGATATATTCATTTTTGCAGTAAATATCAAAGGACTGCAAGTATCGGAAGAACAAATCTAGTTTCTGCATAATTTATGACTTATGAAATAATGTACTTGTTTCTCTACATACAAAAATCAATGCAAACGGTATCGTACAGGAACGGAAGACTTTTTTGTTGCCATGGCAACAAGAGTCTAGTTATTATTATTTTTATTCTTTTTTCTTCTTACAAAATTTGTGCAGAAGATTTCTCGGAGATGTCTCGTTGGTTTTGCTTTAAATTTTCAGAGTCGATGCGTTGTCATCTGAAGTTAATTCCGGCAAATTATTTTTTGGAAATTCACTTCCGGTCGGGAGTTATCGCCCTTCGATCAAAATTTAGAGGACCTCCTTGTCTGTGATGGAACTCAAAAACGGATCAAGCTAGAAAGCTGAAATTTTTAGTGATGATAGAGGACATGTTGCCACGTTGCAACATGGTCAGGATATTTTCCGGAAGAGCCTAGTATGGAAGCTTGGTAGAGGTCAAAATTTAGGACACGTTTTATGAGTGGTTTTTTGAGACATTTTCTATCATATCTTTTAAAATATAAATATTTTGTTAAGATATAGTGAACAACATTTGTGCAAAATATCATGATCTTCAATATGACATCAAGAAAAATGTGCTGACTCATCAGATTAAGGGCTGAAAGGGGCCAACAGTTTTTATTCGATAACTCTTTTAAAGTCAATATTTTGTGATACAGTACTGAAGCAAAGATCTTTATCTTAACTGTCTACAACTATATATTATGTTTTTTATGTTGTATGGTACATAATTAGGGGCCACAAGGGGCCAGAATGCTAAATCTTTGATGCTTTATATCTTGCAAGGGAAAAATATTTTGATAAACAATATTGAACAAAAGTTGTTCAAAATAATGTTCTGAACAATATGCAACCTTTCATTTTTTGCTAAACGTCCCCATTAAGGAGTTGAAGGGTTGGCCCCTAAATATTTGTTTTGCTAATAGCTCAAAAACGAAAAAGAATTTCTGAGCAGTTGTTGAACACAAAATGTTCAAAATCTTAAAAGCTTTAAAATGAAATCCAGGAATGGGGGCTGTGTACTCAAATTAGGGGCCAAAAGGGGCAAAAAGTCTTTTTTCGATAACTCTTTAACAGTCAAGAATTTGTTATACATCAATGAAGGAAAAATGTTTATTTTAAATATCTAGAACTGTATATTATGATTTTAAAGTCGCACATTACATAATAAGGGGCCACAGGGGGCCAGAAGGCTAAATCTTTGATGCTTTGTATCTCGAAAGTGAGAAATATTTTGACAAGTAATGTTCAAAAATGTTCAACATCATGTTCTGTACAATATGCAACCTTTCATTTTTTGCTAAACGTCCCCATTAGGGAGTTGAAGGGCTAGTCCTTTACTATTTCTTTTGCAAATAACTCGAAAACGAAAAAGAATATCTGAATTTTTGTTGAACAAAAAGTGTTCATAATTCTAAGAGTTTTAAAATGTTTTGAAGAAAAAGGGTTGATCCCTAATATGAGGGTCCGTGAGGCACCAAACGTCGATTTTAGAAGTCTTAATTGTTCAATGTCTTTTTAGAGATTATGGAAAATCATTATTTTAGAGTGAAAATCTCATTCAAAATCTTATCTCATCTCATCAAAAATCGAACGGAAGACCCACTCGTTGTTCACAACGAGATCGTATCTAGTTCAATATACATTTCAACTTATATTCCTTATTTTTGACCTTTTCTTAAAATTAAAGAAAAGCCTCTGTTATTTTTTAAAATAACAATCGAAAATCGAACTATGCATATAAAAACTTAATGAAAGCCAATAATATTTTGAAGAATAAAAGAGAAATAAAGCTCATTAAACCTGACATGGTGTTGCATTCACACGAAAGACATCCGTCGGATTCTATAGGACCTATCGTGTGTTGTCCTTGACAGGTTGATTTGCATAGCTCCACCCCTATACGGTCCATCTTTGTCTTCATTCCTTGACTGACATGTGAAAATGAAGCTCCGCCCATTGAAGGCATTCCTGACCTAAAGGATCTGCCTGACATACCAATTATTCCACACCCTAATTAGAATAATCATATTATGTTACAATAAATCTTTACTCCACCCCTTAATTTTTATTATTCATATTTTATTACAGTTTACAGTTACTTTTATTACACCCACAACTTTTATTGTTTAGATATCATCAAGATTCTCGTTTAAAGTATAATTTCGTACATGTATGTTCTGAGGTCGATATGATGACTTTGTCATCAACTACAATTTATAAATGAGTCAAATGCTGACTGACGTCATTCACACTTATTAATATTCCGTTATTTATAAGCTAAATTAACGACGAATTTCTTTCAATATTTTTTCCAAATCACGACAAGGACCACACGACAAGTGTGACCGGTCGACATGGGATGCTAACTTCTCCACGGCACCTGATATAATCTCAGTTTTATAAGTCAGTGTTTCCTCTGCTCGTCAGTCAGTTGTCTAGGTTCATACTGTAGATAATTTACTGGTTGTCTGTGTTTGTACTATAGATGATTTGGCGGTTTTCTTAGATTGTACTATAGATGATTTACTGGTTATCTGAGGTTTACTGTTAATAGAGTTCGTATGGAAGGCCCTGAATGGTTGTCTTGGTGTATCATATAGAGTTTGAGAATTGAATTGCAGACTTTTCAAAAAAAATAATGGCGCAGTTAGTCATGTTAAATGATTAAGACAACGACATTCATTAACATTTAAAAAATTCTCAATATATGAATGGCTATTAGAATGTTTCCTTAAGTGAAGGAACTTATTTGATAATGTAAAAAATACCCTGAAATTGAGGAAAACACTAATTCAATATACATTTCAACTTATAATCCTTATTTTTGACCTTTTCTTAAAATTAAAGAAAAGCCTTTGTTTTTTTTTAAATAACAATCGAAATAACTATGCATATAATACCTAAATGATAGTCAATAATATTTTGAAGAATAAAAGGGAAATAAAGCTCATTAAACCTGACATGGTGTTGCATTCACACGAAGGGCATCCTTCGGATCTTTTAGGACCTATCGTGTGTTGTCCTTGACATGTTGATTTGCATAGCTCCATCCCTATACTGTCCATCTTTGTCTTCATTCCTTGACTGACATATGAAAATGAAGCTCCGCCCATTGAAGGCATTCCTGACCTAAAGCATCTGCCTGACATAACCATTATTCCGCGCCCTACTTAGAATAACCATATTATGTTACAATATATCTTTACTCCACCCCTTAATTTTTATTATTCATATTTTATTACAGTTACTTTTATTACACCAACAACTTTTATTGTTTAGATATCATCAACATATTTGTTTAAAGTATATATAATTCCGTACATGTATGTTCTAAGGTTGATATGATGACTTTGTCATCAACTACAATTTATCAATGAGTCAAATGCTGACTGACATCATTCACACTAATTGTTATTCCGATATTTATAAGCTAAAATAACGACGAATTTCTTTCATTTTTTTCCAAATCATGACAAGGACCACACGACAAGTGTGACCGGTCGACATGGGATGCTAACTTCTCCACGGCACCTGATCTAATCTCAGTTTTGGAGGTCAGTGTTTCCTCTGCTCGTCAGTCAGTTGTCTAAGTTCATACTGTAGATGATTTACTGGTTGTCTGTGTTTGTACTATTAATGATTTGCCGGTTTTCTTAGATTGTACTATAGATGATTTACTGGTTATCTGAGGTTTACTGTTAATAGAGTTCGTATGGAAGGCCCTGAATGGTTGTCTTGGTCTATCATATAGAGTTTGAGAATTGAATTGCAGACTTTAAAAAATAAATTAATGGCGCAGTTAGTCGTGTACAATAATTTGTTGCACACAGATACTTGATGATTGAACAATATAATCATAAATAAGGTGAACGAAGCATCTAGGTAAAAATCATGTCTTTCACATGGTTAAAAGTAAATTACAAAGTGCTATGAAATTTGTGCATAAACTTTTTTTTCTTTAAAAAAAAGAATAAGTAGCATTCAGTACCTAAACGTATCAGTGTCGACGACTATTTAGACATTGAATAGGAGCTGCAGCAATTAAAAAAGTGAAAACATCAGACCTTTGGTTTGAGTCGAAGTAAACCAATGCTACCAGACGGCTGTTTCTTGGGGACCTAAAGAAGCAGAAGTTGTCATTCCTGACCCAACACATTGTCAACCACTTTAAAAGTTTTAAACATGGAGATTATAAAGACAAGCATTGGCATTGGAGAAGACATAATACCAAATTTTAAAAGTTACAATACCACATTTAAGCGTTTGTAACTATGCTACTATGTAAAACTACTGAAGAACTTATAATTATGACAAACTTATTGATTAGGAATTATTTTACCTAATTTTATGAAAGACAGTTAGTATATACAATAGCATGTATAGCCTCATGGCGGCTCAGTTATTTTTAGGTAAAGAAAGAGGAGCGTGCTGTAGTCAAACCTCACAAAACCCAAACAAACATTGTACATTTACTTAATAAATATGTTAGTCAAATATAACCAAACAGACACAAAAATAAAAATCTATGTCATTATATATTCAATAAGATCAATAAAAAGTTATTTGTTCAGTGACATCTTTTGAAAAAGATCATGTATTTAAGTGCGTATTTTATTGTTTTAGAAATTACAATAATTGTTTTGTCAACATTGATCTAGATATTTATAGATTATTTTGAACTGTTGATGTATTGTCAACATCGATTTAAAGATTTATAGATTATGTTGAAATGTTGATGACTTGTGAATGATTGTAATCTTTATAGATTATGTTGATGTATTGTCAACGATAATTTTAATATTTGCAGATTATATTGAACTGCTCAGACTAAATCTAATGGAGAGTCAAGGACAGTCTCCTCATTATACAATCTTTCAGATACACGAGTATTTCTTCGGTACAAACCCCCAACTTTGACATTTTCATTTAAAGTAGTGAACAAACAACAACTCATCATGTCGAGGTGCAATATATTCCCTAGATGCATAAATTCAGACTGGGTGTACTTGAAAACGGTGTAGTAATGTAATTGTTTTAACAAATCTCGTTGACAACACGTGATGGTAGTACATGTACCATAAGCTTAAACCAGACCCAGAGAACGAATATCCTGTATGCAATGTGACGAAATTATATTTTATATTTAATTAGTGATTTCATTAGTATTGCTTATTTTGTTATATTTACAAATATTTTTCTTTTCTTTTCTGAGATGAACCTATTGAAGGGATAATGCGTTCAATTCTGTGTGAATGTTATTTTAGAGGTCAGAGGACAATAGTTTTTACCGTTTTACAAGAGCAAAATATTTTTCAATCACTAGAGTTATAAAAAATCTTCTTTTGATGTGAATAAGGTTTTGAAAACAACAGATTGGCCTAAAACTGCATTTCCCTTTGAATCCGATATTGCTGTGGAGTTGGGTAAACAAAGACAGGCGATATCGTAACTTTTGACTTCAAATAGTGTTAATATAAGGATATGGAAATAACGAACAGCACCCAATCTCAACGTCCATTAAACAAATATACAAAACAAGAGCAGAGCAAACACGGACCTCCGAAACATCAGAGGTGGAATCAGGTGCCATTGAGGAGTGAGCATCCCCTGCTGACCGATCACACCCGCCGTGTGCTCATTGTCATAATCAGGAAATAACGGAAAAATCCGTAGTCAATTCAGTGTATAAATAATGGACTAACAATTGGTATGAAAAACGTCAGTCAGCATTTCATTCAATGATAAATTGTATTTGCTGACAAGGTCATCGTATCGACCATAGAATTTACGAAATGATGACTTTAAACGAGACTGTTGATATTCTTGTTTCATCAACTTGCTTGTCAATAATTTACCTCGTTTAAGAAATTGTTCATACGTAGAGCATGCTCTTGCGTATCGAATCAACTGAGATATAAATACTCCGTATGCAGGTGATGAAGGTATATTGCTGCATAAGTAAGGGACGTTGACGATAGAAAATTTAAAGTCATCACGTTTATCATATAGATTGGTTGTTAGATTACCATTTGTGTCTTTTTCAAGTAAAATATCCAAGTATGAAGCAGATGTGTTGGACTCTGTGGTATCTTTTATCTCAAGCTCACCAGGATATATCGTGTCGACGTGGGAATGGAAATTATCATTATTAATTGACAATACGTCGTCCATATATCTAAATGTCGAGTTGAAGGCCACAGCAAGTGTTTTTTTTCCTTTTCACGCAAAAGATTTTGCATAAATTCTGCTTCATATGAATATAAAAATAAGTCTGCTAATAATGGAGCGCAATTTGTACCCATGGGAATTCCAATAGATTGTTGGAATACCTGGTCTCCAAAAACCACATAGATATTGTCTATCAGAAACTCAAGCATCTTCTTGATGTCAACTTCAGAGTACTTATGTGTACAATCAGAATCTGTTTTAACAAAATAATTTTTCAAATGACCAATGACGAGGTAAGTAAAGTTACGAGTTCCATTTTTGTTGAAGAAGCAGCTGTCAATGATATCAAAAAGCCTGGATTTTAATTTGTCGTGCGGAATTGTTGTGTATAAAGTTGAAAAGTCGTAAGTTTTTATGCTGTTGATTTTTGTAAAGTCTTGTGATTTCAAATAGTCCAAAAGTTCTTTAGAATTTTTAAGTATCCACATCTGATTTACACCACTTCTTGAATATATAGTTGTACAGTACTCTTGAAGTTTTTCCTTCACTACTGTCAATATTTTAGTGAGAAGTAACGAAAGAGGCTTGGTTGAACATATACTGGAACCTGCAATGTATCTTTGTTTGTAAGGATTCTTATGAAGTTTCGGAATCCAATATATATAGGGTAGTTCAAATTCATTTTGGCTCTGTGGAATATTAAAAGTATTCAAAACTGACAGGTGATTTTGAAGAATTTCTTCCTTAGAAAGAGTAGTATATGTATAAGTAGGATTACCACTCATAGAATTAAATCCAAGTTCTTCTAAACTGCAATTAATATAATGAGCCTTACAAACAAAGACAATGTTGTTACCTGCTTTGTCGGCAGGAACCAGTACGTACTGATCGTGTAATCTATCTAATTCTTTTTTCACTTCTGGTTTATTGAACACAGAAGGATAGATGGTTTTCATTTTGCCCCTCAATCTTTTAATACGTGACTTTAACATGATCTGATACATTTAATCCATTCTGACAAGGTGTCAATGTCTTCTTTTTCATATCTAGCCCATCGTCTGGCGTAATTTTCAACAGAATCCATAATATTTATGAAATTCTGACGCCAGTTGAAGGATCCGGGTTCCCTATATTTAGGACCTTTTAAAATAAGTGATCTAAGATCCTCATTACGAACTATATTTACGTCACCTGTAATAACGTGTCCAGCAGGACTATAGTTATAGGGCGAAGAAGAACATGAAAACGAAAGGGGATTATTTTTCAGATAGTCGATATCCAGGCCATGTAAAGTATTTTTGTAATTGAAAAGTTTGGAAGCAATGGTCGATGTACATTTGTAGGAAATACAAGGCGTAGTCTTTAACTTGAAATATGGTGGAATATAAGACTGGACCCTTTTGTGATTAAGAATATTCCTAATATTTACCGCGTCAATTCCTTTATTGTTAACTAATTAAATAATTAGGTTATTCGAAGTCAGCAGCGATCATTGATCTTTCACTATATACAGCTATTTCCTAAATACTGAGGATTCCTTTTTTTTCGCGAGTACTTTTTTATCGCGAACTGGGTCTTTTGCGTCAAATCGCAAGAATTATAATTCGCGAAGGGAGGGTTGATCAACAGAATTTTCGTAGATTTCAGCACCATAAAAATAAAAGCAAGTTATATTTTTTCGCGAGCGACGCTTCTCGCGAAATTACGCGGAAATTAATTCCTCGCGTATAATTAGGAATTTACAGTATTGCTGACCTTACATTTACGCAACCTTTATGTTAACACTATTGCGTCTAGCAGACAAGGCCCTTAACCATTACATGTTCTCTACACATACGTAAGTAGACCGTGGCAAGTTTTCATTCTTACTTTAGTATTTAGAGACATTCTGCACAATTTATACAATGAATCATTTCACGTAAAAGGGTTTTGAAACATGACTTGTATCAGGAAGTTAGTCATCAGTTATAAAGATATGTTGTTTTAGCAATATAATTTGTTGAAAACGATACACTGAACCGTATTAAGCTGATGCAAGGGGAAAATGTATCTATATTTGTTATCGTTGTTACATGTAATTGTATTCTAACTGAATGATAAGTCCAGGTACACTTGAAGGGGGAAAAGATGAATACTACTGTATAGGGGATTAATTTCACGGGTTGTAATTTTCACGTTTTTCTCTCATCTGACACGATCGCGGTTTCTTGAATTCGCGGAATTTGGTACATGTATGTAATTAAAAGTTACTTCCCTTGTCTCCATTTAATCCATACCATAGCTACATGTAAACGACATTAATCAGCGTTATGTCTTTATTTCACGAACAACAGAGTAAGTTATTATAAAATTGTAAGAATTTATAAACAATTAATTATTACAAGTGCAGATTAAAAAAAAGTCCCAAAACGTTAAACGACTCTCTTATATGCTATGACGATGAGTGCATGTGTACCCGAGATATTCAATACCACTCGGCGAAAAACCACTGGACGGAAAGAAAAAAAAAACTTTTTATGTAGTTTTACAAAATAATATCCTTCTACACATCCTTCGTCAGTAAGTTCGATATTTATTTGAATGATTTTTTAAACCAAAATGTCGATAAAAACTACATGAACTAATATGCATGAGATTGCAGGTAACAAATACACGTGGTAACATTAGTTACGCACGGGTAATCAAATGTTTTGATTGATGAAACATGTAGCGTTGGCTATTAAAACAGCTTTTGAACAAACACAAATTATTATCTGCCGAATTCAATTAAAGTAAAGCGTGATAATTAAAATTAATTGAATGACAGTACTACTCGCAATTACTGAAATGACGATGGACTGCACGTACACCTATATAAATATATCGTAGTCTATTCTCAAATTTCCAAATAAAACATGGAGATTATTGAAAATTTATTCACCGTTTCTTGAATTCACGGATTTGTAAGCACCGTGAATATAGCGAATATTAACACCGCGAGTTATTTCCCCCCTTTACAGTATCTGTCATTAATAGAAGATGATGTACATTATAATCTAGTTTAAAGTGTGTACTCACAGAGGCAAATAAAAATATAGATAAAGACAAAAGGTAAAGACAATATATATTTAATAAATATTAAAGAGTTGAAAAAGATATTGTGTGATTTTTGTTTAAGTGTTTGAGTAACAGGAACGGATAAATGATGTTTTACATACCATGTATTGTTTGTCAACAGTTCAAAATACTTGACGTAGAAATTAACGGATGTTCACACTTATACTTTATAAAACGAGGCGACGAACTTACATGAGGAGACACACTGAAACAGAGAGTTTATTGCTGTGTTGAATATTGCTTCATACTGCACTCAGGCTTGCAAACAATATCCATATAAATGATAATTTGATTTGTTCCACGCATGCGCAATATCAGCTTTATACAAGGAAGGACTCTGGGATCCAAGATTGTGATGCCTACATATTTCTGAAGGGAGTACAGCTTAAGATTCTAATCAATCAGGGGAGTGGTGAGTTGGAGTGGTGAGTAGGACTTATTGTGCAATGTGTAGAGAATGTCCTGCAGTGTGTGTCTTTCGTGCCTTTCGTTCCACGAAATATAACATTATTTTATCATGTGATATTTTTGTTGAATAATTAAAAACTAGAGGTACTGAGAGCAATGAGCTCATTAAATGATACCCAGCCTCCCGATAATTATAATGGAAAAGTCCATGTTTTGTTGACGCCGGGAAACCCAAAATATGTGTCAGATCAAAAAGTAAAATAGAAGGTGCACGATGGCAATATGTAATAAAATTCTGTGAAAGGTTCAATAAATTTCACTCAGTGGTATAATAGGAATTGCGAATAACAGATGGGTATCCCAAAGCGTAACAGACGGACGGACGAACGAACGGACAATACCGATTACTATATACCCTTCCACTTTTCAAGCGGGGGTATAATAAAGTATGTACATGAAAATCATGAAAAAAAGGATTAATTACAAGAAGTTTAATATGATAGGTAGCTGATGGTACCTATATAGGTTTATTGGGGTTCTGCTGAAAAGAAACGGTAGATCCTTGTGTTACTTTGCAGTGGTGAGTGCGTTGGCCAAGAATCGGTTAATACAATGTCCTTTTTCCGAGGTTGTAGTTTGGCTATTTGTTTCTGTGTAGATTAATTGTGGTACTGGGTATACCATAAAATTTGATGTTGCTAGAAAAATTGGAAATAAATAATTTTCAAGTCAAAGACAGACAGACGGAGTTGACCTGGCCCACTCGATGACCTGCCATGACCTCGGCCGCTAGGCGGAATCGGTCAGATCAGGTCACCTCCTTGGCAAGGTCTCGGGTCCTTATTTCACCATGTTGACCTCAAACGGGGTAATTAATTGTATAATATTACTCTTCCATGAAACTTGATCCCGTCTTTGATGTTTGAGGCCTGTGACTGTTCTGTTATTATTTTGAAATGTTTAATGGATTTTTGAGCTAAAGTACTGTTCGTTATTTCCACATATTTCATTTGTTTTAATTTTTGTTTACTGAATTGATAATTTCAAATGTAAGCCATTACGTTTATCATAAAAATGCTAGAATTTTATTCTTATACATGTAAAATATTCACATATGAAACAGATATTTAATAATTTTTCTTCTTGTTCCTTTTCTCATAAGCTCATTGGTATATATAGACTAGCATATGAATGGTAGTATTAATTGTTAATTGATGAAAACTCGTCAATATATCGAAATGTAAAGTTGAATGCCAAATCAAGTGGTTTCTTCACATAAAAAAATAAATACATCCCGTCTTAGATGAACACAAAAATATGATATTCATGGATTTTAACAGATTGTTAAAAAAGATTATCTTTAAAAAAGTAAAAGATACTGTCACAGGAATATGGTCTTGTTTGTAGAATAGTACAAAACGTGTTCTGATGTTTAACTATTCATTGGTGGATATAAAGAAAAAAACCTAGAAAAACACGCTCACAACACTCATACTAAACAATACACATAGACAAATACGACATATAAAGACATTTCAACGTTAACCCAAAATAAAATAATAATTAAGATATCTAAGGGCTGCCAATAGAAAATTACATAAATTAAACAAGTTAATGAATTATAAGAAAAACGAATAAGTTAGATTACTAGTCCCTGATGACAAAAGCAGGTAACAACATTGTCTTCGTTTGTAAGGCCCATTATATAAATTGTATTTTTGAAGAAATTTGATTTAATTTTACAAGTGGTAATTCATATTCTACTCATACTTCCCTTCTTCAGGAAAAAAATCTTCAAAATCACCTGTCAGTTTTGAATATGCCTAATACCCCGAACAAACAAAATTATTTTGATCGGATATATATTGGATTCGGACACTTCATTGGAATCCTTACAAAAAAAAGTTCCAGTAAATGTTCAACTGTCACGAAGCCTTTTTCTTTACTTCCCACTAAGATATTGACACTAGTGAAGGAGAGACGTCAAGAGTTAAGTGCCAAAAAACATTCAAGTAGTGGCGTGAATCAGATAAAGATATTTAAAAATTCCAAGAACTTTTGGTCAGTTCAAAAATCACAATATTTTACAACAATCAACAGCTTTAAAACTTACGACTTTTTTTTAACTTTATAAACAACCATTCCCCATGATATATTAAATTCCAGGCTTTCTGATATCATCACAGTGTTTTTTTTTAAATGGAAGTTTTAAACCAAGATAAATGGTCATATGTCAATTGCAAAATTATTAAGTTTAAACACATTCTGATTGTACACACAAGCACTCTGAAGTTGATATCAAGAAGATGCTTGAGTTCCTGATTTATAATATCTATGTGGTTTTTGGTGATAATGTCTTCCAACAATCTATTGGGATTCCAATGGGTACCTCTTGCGCTCTTTTATAAGTAGAGACCTAATGGTGTATTCATATGAAGCAGAAAATGTGCAAAATCTTATGCATAAAAAGAAAAAAAAATATAGTAGCCTTCAACTCAACATTTAGATATATTGACGACTCATTGTCAATTAACAATGGCAAATTCCATTCCTATGTCGATACGATATATAGTAGGGAGCTTGAGACAAAAGACATCACCGAGTCTGACACTTCTGCTTCATACTTTTTATATTTGTAAATGACGTTAATGATAATCTAACACCCAATCTTTATGATAAACGAAACAACCTTAAATTTTCTTTCCTCAACTTCTCTTACTTATGCAGCAAAATACCTTCATCGCCTGTATATGGTGTTTATATATCTCAGTTGATTTGAAATGCAGGAATATGCTCTATGTATAACCAGTTTCTAAAACGAGATAAATTATTGACATATTAGAATATCAGTAGTCTCGTTTAAAGACATAATTTTGTAAGTTCTATGGTCGATTCAAAAACCTTGTCAGCAAATACAATTAATCATTTAGTCAAATGCTGACGTTTTTCATATTAATTAATAGACCATTATTTATACCTTGACGACTACAAATTTTATCCATTCTTTCCCGATCATGACAATGAGCACACAGCTTGTGTGACCGGTTGGCAGGGTATGCTCACTCCTCCATGGTATCCGACCTCTGATGTTTTTGAGGTCTGTGTTTGCTCTGCTCCTATTTTGTATTGTTTTAATGACTTTGATATACAATTCTGTTCGTTATCTCCTTATTCTTCATTATTGAACATCAAGCATCTCGAGAATTTGAGCTACAAAAGGAAATATTCTGTAACACTTAACATGCATTCTTTGTAAGCACCAAAAAATCTTGGAAACGGCATATCTCCGATTTTGATGAAATTTGCACCACAGGTGCACCTTGATATAGAACCAACAAATATGGTGTTAGAAGTTTCCCACGTGAACCCGGTTGCCATGGAGACGGATGATCCATTGAATTTGGCTATTTTCGGCCATTTTTGACCAAACAAAAACATGAAAATTGAGGAAATATGAATGCATTTTTATCTTTATGTCGTGAACTCAAATATAGATCTTTGTATCATAAGAAAACATCAACTGTTAAAGAATACAGAGCATATAACCAGTTATTCCAGAATTGACCCCACTTTTAGAAAACGGTTCTGCAAAATAGCGTAGTTTTTCAAAATGTGAAAAAGGGAAAATTTTGCATTTTTTGAGAAATTTAAGGTTAAATAAAAAAAAATGTCTACGGAAATTTTTCGAATCATGCGTGTGGTCAAACGTCAGTATTAGTAGTGTCCCCTCATGAAAAAATTGGAGTGGGATCTCAATGCTATTTTAAGTAACGTGTATCTAAAAATAGACATATTTCAGAAAAAATCAAAAAAATGAAATTTGGGCAGAGTTTAAGATGCCATTGCTAGGTGATTATGAAATATATTGTAAAAGTCAATATGCTAATGTCAGAGACTGGACACCAATAACTACCATGCATATTATTTCCAGGGATTTCCGTTTTCTATTTATAGCTTCAAATGTCTTAATATAGACATGTTTCATAAAATGATGAAAAATATCAATTTTCCATCATTTTGAAGCTCCACTGAATCATAAATAATAAAAATCTGGATCTCCCCAATATTTCATCAATAAGAACAAGGAATATTATTATATTTCACAAATTATTGAGGACAGGCTCTCATCTCTATAAATAGTACAAATGTCTAAAAAAAAAAAGACACATATGAAATTAACTGATTAATGTTGATTTTCCACTGATTCTCAAAATAGAGATGGGAAATTTTCCGACTTACTGTCATTAACTGTAACTGATATAATGTGACTGACAATAACAAAAGAACATTCAATGGAATGCAGCATGATAAGCAGATCCATTTCTATTTATAGTAACACAGGTTTAAAAATAGACGTGATGCAAAATATCGGAAAAATGTCGTTCTTTGTACTTTCTTCTAAATTTGGGATGAATAAGTGTTGACTACCGGTATCTATTTTTAACTGCTATTGGCATATGGTGACCAACAAGTAAAAGAAAGCCTTATATCAAAAACAAAATGAGAAGCAGTGTTTTCCATTTCTATTTGTAGTAACACATGTTTAAAAATAGACGTACCCAAAAATATTGGAAAAATATAATTTTTTTGTCCTTTTTTCACATTTTGGATAAACAATTACAGACTATTTGTTTTAACTGCAGTAAATAAAAATGTCAAAGTTACGAAAAGTATGTTGCTAAATCCATGTTAACAGGATATTCACCCCCACTTAGATATGACGTCTCAACCGCCCAACTATGACATCACCAGCCTAGGGCTGTATTACAAAAAGACAGAGGCAAAGGGAAAAACAAAGATTTCTTTTTTTTTATGTAATTAACAGAAAATTTGCACTCGTGAAAATATCAAACATTCTGTCCCACTCGTGAAAAAAATCCATATTCAACTACAAAACAATGAATATCCTCTATTTACTTCTCGTGCAAACAACTGAAGAATCACTGTCTTCCACAATTTAGATCTGTATCACAATGAGCTTTATATACAGTAAAGGTCACTTAACATGATTGTAATTCTTATCTCATTTATTGTCGACCCTACTCTAGAAAGAGAGTTCCTTTACTAAATCCAACTGTGTCTAACAATCAGATGCTGACTATGTGAAACAATGAATTAAAGGTACAGAAGACAGTAAAAAATAAAAACAAAAATAAAACCCCAAAAAGAATAAACCTGGTGGTAGTCATAAATACAATGTGAAATTCTCGAGAGTGATGTTAAACAACAGACAAACACTACTCTCTTTATGACACTTATTTCAGCTAGTATTTTATGCGTAACAAGATGAAATTACACTAGTTCAGTTGACGGAATAGTAACTGAATGCCCTCTGAATGGTCAATTTTATTTCACTTTTTCCTGATTTAATAGCATTTAGTTTATATATTTTCGAATAAAAAAAATGAAGAAAAAAAATAATGCCAGAAAAAAAATCATCCACAATGCCAGAATCGAACCCTGGTCCCTAGCGTGACAGTCTGTGACCTTATCAGTTGAGCCACGACTTCTTGTTGATAATAGTGCAATTAAAATCAATCATTTTGTTGAAATCCAAATGGAACACGGTTCACCTGTTGTATCGAGGGGCTGCGATGTGTATATATCTTGTATATATCCTGTATATTCAATGTTAATTGCGCGGACTTTTGGGACAGACTGAATAATTACACATCTCTTATCGGGATAATGACAATTATTGACGACGGGCACCTGTTCTTGTCAAAGAAATCTTCTCTTTGGAGATCGTTTTAATTACATTTTCTATCCAGAAATTTATCAAAATATTTTAAACAGTATTATTTAAAAAGCTATAATCTGCAAAATTAAGTTTCTTCCACAAGAGGCATACATAAATGATTTATTTTATTCATGTAAAATGATTTTATATAATGATGTCTCTCAAAAGCTGAAATATCCTGCGGATTTGACAATTAAGAGACGGGATTAATAATATCAAGGTTCTTCCAGAAAAGGTATTAATAATATCAATAATAACAATTCTGTCTCATCGATCAATATTATATATTACCATGAAATTTCAAACTTTTAAAAATATAACTGTGGAATTACCGAATTAGATTGATATAGGAATAATGAAATCTATATTAGAGCTGTAAAAATAAGATAGCATTTTCTTTTTTATCTTAAGATCGCGTTATGATCAATAGACTCCAATTTTAATTCAGATTGATTTCTAATTATTTTGATAGCTATTAAAAAATGTTCATCACCGAATTAAAGATTTACAGCAAGGAAAAAAATAGACAAACTCATACGACAAATTTTACTGAATTTTGCTTCGAGAGTGGGATCATTATTCTTTTTTCACTTGAAAAGGATGTATTCGCTTTGACAAAAAAATTGACCTATAGGAGAGATCAATTTCCCGGAAAAAGTGATATTTGAATATTAATCTTCATTTGCTGTTTTCTACTGTATATATGTCTAAAATTTTCAAATTTGTATTTTATACCTAAAATTTATTATTTACAACTTTACAATAAACCTCCAAAGTTGGGTGAAACACCATTTTGTCCGTTAAAACGTTGATTTCTGCATGAATTTTGGCCTAGAACTCCTTCAGGGCAGGCCTTCCCCTAAATAAAATTGTGATATTTTGATAGGTTATGATGTACAGAATGATTTAAGATAGGAATTTTTTAGGGGCACCTCTGCCCTAGGGTCGAAATTCACAAAAAACATACAAAAAATAAAGAAACCTGATGTTGAAAATTTGCTTCAAATTTATACTTATCACACGTATAGACGGACAAGCTCAGTTGATATATGAGATGATTTTACAAAGTAAAACCGCTTCTTTTTAAAGTCGCGGGTTCGAATCCACCTGGCACCACATTTTTAAATTTTTAAATTTCGCCTTTTCAAAGACAATTTTATTTTTTTTTAATAGACTTGTGTATTTTCCTTCAATTATCTAACCTTTATGTATGCCCATTTCTTGATATTAGAAAAACTAAAGAGATGTCAAATCGTAACAATAAAATGTACAGTTGTCAGTCAGGCGGAACAAACCTCATTATAAGCACACTTTCTCTGAGGACAAGAATAACTCACTCTGTGTTATTTGATACAGGTATTCTTGGCAGCATTGAGCTGCGACGAATTTCAATTGTATCTATTTCTTAGAATTAGATAAATAGCCTAGACATAAAGAATACAATTTTAGAGACAGTAAACATTACCATAATGCACAATGAAAACTAGAGGCAAATATCAATTATTACATTTGGAGACAACAAACTCAGGAAATCAATGAAAGTGTTCCTCCTACCTCTATTCACTGAAATAAAGATTTAGGAAATAAGAAATTGTTAAATGTATTCAGCCTAATGTCATTAATCGGGACGGAAATCGACAAGCTTTTTGTAGAGAAAAAACAAGCCCGGCCCTATAGGTCAGATCCCTATTTATAATGAAGTGATCTTTTTTTTGTTTTTTAAATCTTATGGAAAATTAAATATCATTTTGAATTTTATGAGTCCACACTTTTTGAATTTTACGAGTTCAGGTGAATTGTTACATTTTTTTTGCAACAAATAAATAAATATTTGTAAAGAGATATTTTTAAAGCCTGTAATTTAAAGTTACACCAGGGAGTATACGACATATCTGATCTAAGAAAAAAATACAATATCAAGTCTAGGACATTTGCTGTATTTATACGTTCAAATCAATTTTTTCGCCAAATTTGACCTTTAATATCCCCTCGTTTCTATTGTTTAATTGACTTTAAACTGTGTAGGATTAATTCAGAGTCGGTTATTATTTCAAATCTTGGATATCTATGAAAAGCAATTGATTTAAATTGTATAATTTACAAGAGTCTTTTCATTATTAAAAGTATCAAAAGAAATAGAAAGATCCTTCTTATTTTTGTTAGTCCAAGCGTATCAAAAATATGCCATACATGTCTTTTAACATTTGGTAAACAATTGAAATACAATTGAACATCTAACTACAATTACTGTGTAGGTACTGTCATGTTCTAAATTATGAATTTACCGGTCGGGAGTAAATTCAAAATTTAAAACATGACAGTACTTTTATCACGATAATGAAACAAATACACTGTTAAGATTGGATAATAAATTTATACAAAATATTTTTAAGGAAAAATTAATGATTATATATTAATAAGCCAGTGAAAAAATTCGCTCAATTGATACTAAAATGTGTACTAAAAGATAACGGAAAGGTAACAGAAAGACGACAGAAAGGTCACTGAAAGACGACAAAAAGGTAACTGAAAGTCGCCTGAAAGGTCACTGAAAGTTGACGGAAAGTTAACTGAAAGATAACTGAAATGTGTCCGCTGAATGGTGACTGAAAGGTACCTGAAATATGACTAAAAGACAACTGAAAGGTCACTGAAATGTACCTGCCATTCAGTGGCTGAATGGCAACTGAAAAGTAACTGAAATCCGCTTTTCGGTTTCAACTGAAAGGTCTTCGTTTCTTCCTGTGCGTAAAATACACCTGAAAGAATTCTCAGACCCATTCCTAAAATTTTAGAGTTTATAAAGTCCGTGTACAACCCTCAAAATTCTCGTCCCTCGACAAACTTGCGATAAATCTCAACCTACATCACCCAAGAAACAAAGACGTGTTGCAAATTTTGTCCTATTGACAAGTCATATTTTTGCTCTTTTTAAACGTGTTCTATGAATTAAAAGCAATATGGGAATTTATTATATAGTCTATTTATAGTCCCAATATAATCTATACAAACGCAAACAGTACATAACACAACATATTCACCGGATATGAGGCTATATGCACTGGAGGGTCAATGCCCGTGCAACGGCATAGTGACGTCACAATTAAAATATCAAACACGTTGTAAGAAGAATATGGAAATAACGAACAGTATTCAATCTCAACGTCCATTAAACAAATATACAAAATAAGTGCAAAGCAAACACGGACCTCCGAAACATCAGAGGTGGGATCAGGTGCCATGGAGGAGTGAGCATCCCCTGCCGACCGGTCACACCCGCCGTGTAAACGATGGTTGCAACGGCCACAGCGGGCTATGCTTCTGTGCAGGAAAACAATTATTCAAACCCATTTCGGGATTATTTTTTAACATCTGGACGTCTTACTAATAGCAAAACTCGGAAAGGAAAACACGGAAGTTACAAAGAGTAATCTGGAGATTTTTTTATTTTCCACAATGAAAGATCCGCGCAAATGAAAATGGTGTCGTCATACAGCCTTCAATGTCTTATCTATTCAAATCCCGACTATATAATAAAACAATCATGGAATCTGTTGGTGTTGAATATGGTTTGTTATTCAACAGAAAAAATATCCATATTGACCTCGGTCAATATGAATATTTTTTCTGGTGAATAACAAACCATATTCAACACCAAAAGAGTCCATAATTGTATAATAATTTTATTATATTGATATAAAAAAATACAACTTTATTGTTCAAAGTGAGTCATGGAAGTGATATTTACAAACATTAGTCACCAGTTATATACAGTCATGACAACAACGTTTATTATTTAAATAAAATTAGTGGAAAGACACTACACTCGACACTTACTGTCCTTGAGTAGTAAGAAATGTTTTCGTGCCAACACCTACTGCGACACGGGACATCGGTTTATAGGTCTCATCTGAAGAACCGCTTTTCAGGTCCCACAGCTGGATACAAACCCGCAACGTAAGGATCAACGCCTTATTTAAGTACAACGCTACTCTAAAGCGGACGCCTCACCCACTACGACACGCAGGCAACCCTAAAAATGTGAATTTAGATTAAATTTGATCAATAATTTGACCATTTGTTGATTCTTTGGGTACCACTCAATTCTGTACAAAAAATCAGAAATAGGTTAAGTTCCCAATGATATCGATTTTTGTTTGATTTATTTTGTTTACATGTTTAGTTTGTTTCCATGTGATTTCTAAAATAAGTGATATGATCTAATGTATTTGGTTTGTTAAGTAAAATATTTAACATAAATTCACAGTATTTTGCGATGTAATCTGTACGCTTCTCCGCTACAGCTCTTCTATTTCCGTTTATATCACGTTCATCTGAGTTGGGAAATCCCAGATTTTATTTCACTGTTGTTTGTGTCAGTTTAATACATTTTTTTTTGTTTTAGTATAATAAAAGTTTATGATTTATAAATAAAGATAGGAAACAACATAGACAGAGGAATTAAATTTTTGAATGCTTGGTAGATGTATTAACTTAAGATTTAAGGCACATGAAAAAAGTTTTCATACAAAGGATATAGAAAGAAAAACAATGATATTTTTTATTTGTGTGTACACAACAAAAGCGTTCAGTAAATTTTGAAAGTCTGTAATTAAGAAATTTACAATATTTCCGAGATTTTGTTTCTTGAATTTCTTATCGTTCTCATTCTTATCAATTTTATTATGACTTTTAAGCCAGAGACTGTTATTATATTTTTTTCCCATATTCAGATATTTTATCTGGAAACAGTGTTAATGGTAATGTAACACCTAAGCTCTATGATAAACGTGATGACTTTAACTCTTGAAAATCAATGTAAATATTAAAATGTTTGAGCAAGGCGAACTTTAAAGACAAAACAACTTCTAGGTCATTGTGCGTCACAACATTCGTTCGTGTAATATATGTAGGTTATCACAGAATATCGGATTATTAGTCTCAAAAAGTAATTAGCAACAAAATTTTCTCTGGGGGATGAACTCAATTGGTACCTGATCAAATTTACTAAGAAGTATTTCTGTCTTCAAGGGATTTCATCACGTGACCACTAAGTTCATTTCCCAGGAAACGTTATAACATCGTTGTTGAAATCTTAATTATAAATTAATTGTTTATATTATTTAGTTTTGTATGGGACAATTTCTTTTTAAATCAACTCTTGCATGATCTATCAAATAATTCAACATGCCATATTTTTTGTGATATTTTGATATCGAGAGATTCTTAGATATGACCAGGAAATTAATTTCACGATTTTATTTCTGAAAAAGATGTTGTGCATTCATCCAGTTATGTACAAAATGTAAAGAAAACAAGGAAGTACGTTAACACTATACATTTTGTCCTACGTAAATTAAAGATCTGAAAGATTGGAGAAAATGTAATCTTATAAGCAATTTGTTGTACAATTTTTTCTCTTATTACCGCAATTGTGTACAGGAAAGTGAACAATGATCAATATATTTGATTTGTTCATCTTACTCAAACAAGAACTTGTGAAGATTTTTAGCATTTAATGGAATGGTGAGTAGAGAATACACTTTAATAATTTATATGAATATAAAATGAACTACACAGTATGCGTCTCTCTTTTCAGGAAATGCAGTTTTTTGTTGCATTGCATTTTCCTATCATTTTAATTAAAACCTTGATTCTGTTGATGTCCTAATCCCAGGACACTTATATTAACCATTAATGATATATCTTTGCAACTTGTAAATTCTCCATGACATCTGTAGGGGAACTTTTTTTAACGTCGTGAAACTTTTTCCCTTCACTACGTAGTTTTCGTTCTTATGTACATCTAGCCAAAGCAAACTCACACCACCGTGTAGTTTGGACTAACAAGTAACGTTTTGATCCTTGTCACGAGGTATCTCGATTTCCATTTTTTCTATACAATACATGTATTATATATCTTCACCTTTTTCAAATCAAATCAAATTTAAGGTTTTTTTCAAAGCTTAGAATGACAATTAAGGTGAGTTCACCATGCATCAGACACATACATTGCTTCGGACAACTTTAGGCAATAATCTCTCTTTCAACTTAAGAGTCCTGTGTATTTATTTGTTTCTGTCTTAAAGATGAATATTTGATTTTTTTAGTGATACCGATTGTTTTTATCATGTGATAAAAATACCCCGAGAATGGCCTTGAAGTTACGTCATATTTTACATCATCAAAGGGGCATAACCCGAAATTTATGATTTTGCAATTTTTAGAGTTATCGTTCTTTTAAATCCGACTTTCACGGAAACAGTCGGACTTATGTGAATTTTGTCTGGGATTGGTAATTTTTCATAAATTATAAAAAAAAAATCACTTCAGTGTTTGTTTTATTCTTATTAGAACTGGTTTTTTACTAGTATACTCATTTCACCTTACATCGGACACAAATTAACCATGCAACGGACACTTTCTGATGCAAAGTTAATCACTACCATTTTCATACAGAACCCAACTGACAGCTCTTTTTTGCGGAAATAGAAAAAAAACTTTAAATTTACAGTCAAAATAGAAGTTATCGATATATTACGTCTATAATCTGACTCAATTTATTTCTACAAACCAGAGTATTTTAACGCATGAGAAAAAGGCGCGAATTACTGCATTACAAGCATTTTAAAGCCTTTCTAAGGTATGATATTTTTCCGGTCGAAATACCGTCTATCCGATGCATGGTGAATAATGTCCTATCCATGGTGAAGTTTGAGTTATTTAGAAAAAATCGATTTTTGGTGACATTTTCTCAATAAAAGGCAGATAATTGTGTCCCAAATTTATATTTTAATCACAAACTAAGTTTAAGCTCCATTTTGATAATTTTCCATCGGAAGCGATATAGCTAGAACTTGTTGAAGTACAAGGGTATCCGATGCATGGTGAATTCACCTTATTGTTTTCCTTCAATTTGATTTATTAATTTCTTTTTATAATACCTTATTTTTGTAAATTATTTTTTTTTTGTGAGTGAAGCACATTTTATGCTTTCAGTTACATTCTGTACTCCTTTACGCTGCAGCCCGTCTACTATGGTTTCTATCATCTGATATGGAATATTCTAGATTTTCTTCAACGGTTGTGTAATTTTATAAGAAGAAAATAGTTTTCTTTTTATTCTGTCTTATAAAATAAACTACAATAATTCTGTTTAAAATCTGCTTTAAAAATACAATAATATGCAATATATTAAAGATGATTAAATTTTGATTAATAGATTTCTTTTTTATCGAGGCACATAATTTTCATTTTCCACTCTACAAAATATATAATGACGATTTTGGGGAATAATCAGGTAAAACAACACTCTCACTTAGTTGTTATAAAAAATTTCGATGAGTATGTACAGCCATTTCATTTTTACAAAAAGCATTACAAAAATTGGGATCATATCAAAACATTTTCTACACTTATACCTGTATTTCACAAGTTAGGATGCAGCTTAGATTCTTTTAAATTTTAATTATCAATTGATTGACCAATCAAAGATGTATAAATATTAATTTTCTATGAATGAACAGCAAGATTTTTATTTTCTTTTTATAAATTCAAACTATAAAACACATACCTGCATCATATCTCTATGTACGTAATAAACTAATTTTTCATTAATCGCAGTCTTCGAATTATGCTATCGCTCAGTTATAAAAATATCAATGTTTTAAAAAATCAACCCCAACCCCCAAAAATATTTTCAAAATTATTCTTGGAAATTCATAATTAATTATTTTCTAAAATTGGTTTGGTTCTTATCATTATCTGTTTGACTTGACATTAATGAATAAATAATAAAATGAATTTAAATCATTCTTCGATTTGGTTATGTTTTGATTCTGTTGGAAATATTGGATCACTTTATTCATTTTAATGTTGATCGCATACCAAGGAACAGTCAAAACTGTTAACCCGGTCACAGAATGAACTGTTGCATGACTGAACTGATCAATTATGACGTTATCATTATTTTTCCATATTTCACAGCTATATAATACTGAATTAGTAGTCATAAGCAAAACTTCAAACTTTATTATTTTTTACACATGTATACATCAATATTTATTAGGGAATGGATGATAACACAAGTGATATCCATGCAAACTTTGTGTTTTTATATCATTTCTTTCAGAAAAAATATACTAGCTTAGGCATTAAAACATTTTTCCCCACAACTCGGGAAAAGGTCAAACTGTAAAAGTTGTCCCTCGTAATGTGGAAGACTTGAGTAATAGTTTCTCATGTCTACCACATTATCTCGGGACAACAGTTAGACTGTTCTACTTGTTGTCATGAAATAAGTGTACACTGTGCAATTGCAGTACGTGCCCAGTAAAGATCAAAATATGAACCTCTTCAACGGTGTATGGTGACCTCTCAATATGAGATAAAAATTCTCGAAAATGTTGTAGAAAAATAATCCAATAATCAATCATGTCTTTCAATTTTAATAGCTAACAATTGATTAGAAAAGATACATCAACCTTTTGTTATAACTTACTGTTTTTTGTTAGTGAAAATAATTTTTCATCATATATTTAAGTATTTAGAGATGCAATCTTTTCTGTTTTTTTCCGCTGAATCGTTTCCACTTCCGCTTTATACAACGTTCATTTGATTTAGGCTACTAGTATTCCAGATTTTATTTAAATGCTGAGTGAGAGATTTTATCTTCTTTTATATAGAACAAAAACTGTGTCGTAATCTTTTCTTATTACACTTAACTATTTGTAAATAAGGAAAATAACGAATTGTACGTATATTACCCTGTACCTTGTTTGAGGGCTTGGTGGTTAAATACTTAAATACTTAATAGTTGTATGAAATGACATATGCATTTAAGCAGTAGATGATGGGCCCCTTTTCAAAGCTTATTATATCCGAAGTATACTATCAAGTCATTCTCTGTTGATACTATTTAAACACATTTGAAATGCAAGTGCAAACAGAACCGAGCAGTTTGTTTATACTTTAATCTTTAACTCGATCGCTCAATGGTCAAATGTTTATACTTCAAATTCCCAATATATCATATTAACTCTGCTAATTTGAATCTTTGTTTATATAACTTCTTTTATGATTGAGTGGTAAATTTGCATCCAAGGAAAAATTAAGTGTTTGTTATTACTAGTAACATTGCTTTAGCGACGAGGATATGTAATTTACATAATGTTTGAGCAGTTTCTAAATTTGACTGAGAAATATCAATAACGGCTTCTCGATTTCCTCCATTTCCGAAGTTTAATGTCTCAGATCAAAGTCAAATAGGACAGGGTTCAAAAAATGGATCAAGTGATGTGCTATTAGAATTAGGAATGTTTCGCAGAAGGGCAATGCTTTTACAATATGTTACATTCCTAATGATAACCCAAATCCGAAAAGAAAGTCGCACTGTGCTTTTTTGACTTTCATCGAATTAAATGGGGGAGAAGGCATTTAAATCGAAACTTGAAGTACATCTGGTGATATCTATGAAACATCAAAAAAAGCAGTAGATTTCATATAGCCAAATTTTGTAGGATTGCATTTGAAATGATAGTGTGAATATTAATATTAGTTCCCTTATCAATCATAAAACGCTATAAGGAAATTAAATGTACAGTATGATGGGCCTTACTGTTACACAGTTTAAGGATATTATTTGATATTTTTGTATAAGTTACATGAGGTATAAAAGTTTTTCAACTCATTTGCATTTAGTTTAATTTTTTCCATCTGTATTTTTAAGAACCCCATTGGAAAAATGCCTTAAAGGTCTAATGTGTTTCTGGTATTCTAATTTCAGTTGTACCTACATGCATGCATTGGTTTGTATTCATTTATTAAAATTAAGAACTCAATACCGGTGCCATTGACTTTCAAGAATTTTGAAAGAAGATATATGAAACACATAAATATAAATTAATGAATGATGACATCTTAAGTCTCTTTACCCTCCTGTTGTTTCTAAACTCAAATACATACAAAATCTCAAAGCAGCACGACCTTGGAGAATAATATAACACGTGACTATATCTTTTTACAGTAATACCATTTGAGCAGACCTGACTCTTTTAAAAATTTTTTTTGCGGGATGTCGCAACATAGGTCATTCATGTAACTAGCTCTCTATTGCGATAGGAAAGATACAAGGAGCATTTCAAAAGTTCTGGCAACTGTTTAATAAAAGATTAACCGTTTTACGGAAATTATTGAGTTTGATATCATTGGAAAGATCAGAAAAATATACACATATTGTGACGTCACTTTATAATTTTTAGGACGTAATAACTCCGAAAATGACGTCAGAATATAGAATGTTTAGCATACTGACCGTAAAAATGACGTAACAAAAGACACAATTTGATCATATTAAAATTTTCTAGACAACTTTTGCTCATAACTCGGAAGCAAAGTAACGGACGCAAATGAAAGTTTGTGGAATGTTAATATAGACTACAATTTCTCATATGGCATTTTAATTTGGAGATCTCCTTGTTCTGAATTGGTTTTAGCGAGTGTCAAAATTAGCATTGTTTTTATCGAATCTTGCTCAAATTTTTGCATGTAAGAGACCTAAATGTGATAAAAAGACAAAGTTGACAATCAAAGAAAAATAATCAATCGTGTAACAAAATTCGATGGCATAAATTAGTCAGGTGTTTTAACCAGATTTGTGGAATCGATGAAGGCTCAAGGGAAGTTAAGTTTAGTGTGACCCAAATTTTCTCGTAAAATTCAAAATGGCAGCGGCGCAGTTGTAACCCCACCATACCTCCACATATTTGCAAATTTTAATGCATGGAAAATAAATAAGATTTTACATGTCTGAGTAAATTATATTCATTTTTTGGATTCAAAAGTCATAAGCAGTGGTGAGTTTGGGGGCGCCAAAGTTGAATTTATATGAAAAACTACGCACAGAATCAATTCGGGGTCAAGATTTAGAACATTTTATTCGTAAACAGTAAGAGCCCTGTTACTCAAAATACATTTTATACAAATTACATTAATATACTTCAGTTTCATATAGAACATGTTTTATTTCAAAAATGGAGACCATTATAAAAGACTGCAAATCCAGCCGTATCATGTAAATAAAAACTTGAAATGAATGTCTATGATAGCGTAACCGGACATAAACCATGTTGAACTTCATAAACAAACCATACAATGAATAATGGAATTACTGATAAACAATATCATAGTCCTACTCTTCCTCTTTGCAAATTAAAATTTTCTTTGAAATATTTTTTTTTTTCAAATAAGCCTTTGACAGAAATTTTACGACCATCTCGTGTAGATAAAAACGCGACTTTTCAGTATGCTAAACATTCTATATTCTGACGTCATTTTGGAGTTCTTACGTTATAAAAATTAAAAAGTGACGTGTTTATTTTTCTGATCTTTCCAATGATGTCAAACTCAATGATTTCCGTAAAACGGTTATTTTTTTTTTATTTTGCCAGAACTTTTGAAATGCCCCTCGTATATACACGTATATAGTTTCAATATTTTTTTATTATTTAAAGCACCAGCTTAAATTTTTGATTTCACAAAAGTTTTATAATCCCGTGGGAATCCGGATTAGAATAAATCCTCAGTACGCCCTTACCTGTCGTAAAAGGCGACTTGATGGTTAGTAATATTAGGATTACGGATGTGATTTGTTTCCTGTCATTACAACTTACTTTAGAAATGCTTTTGTTTTACAGGTTGTAATCGTTTTGACGGGGAAGATAGAGCCCTACAACTTCATTTATCAAACGAAGTGAAGCCAGTCACATTATGTCTTTATCCAAGTGCTATACCTCTACGCCAGAAACAACAAACACTGCTCGACTGGCGAGACTTATACTGGGTCCATGTACTGATGTGTTACGTGACATTCTAAAGACAGAAGTGTTACCATCTGATTTGTCCAGAAAGGTTAAAGAATTTAAAGATAACCTTCCACATGGACAGAGAATCCCCCTCAACAAAACACAATCAGAGATCATATTCCCTAAACCAACGAAGCAGTACAGTGGTGATTATTCAGACTTGGACATATCTTTATTGTATTTACTTCTTCGCAATGTGAGTAAAATAGCACCACATTCCAAAGGTTGGGGAGAGATTCCTGATCCCGGAGATAGATGCGTGGCATCAAACATTGAAAGAATTCGCCTCATTAGAAACCAGTATTACGGACATTCAGCTGATCTGTCCCTAACCGAGTCAGAATTTAGACAAGAATGGCGGAATATCCGGGACATTGTAGTGGAGCTAGAGCGACACCTAGGAACCACCACGGTTTATCAGGATGCAGTCAACACAATAAAAACCTGCTCCATGGATCCAGAACAAGAGAAAAAATACATAGATTTACTTGGAGATATCAGAGAACTTCATACAACAGTGGATGATCTATCGAGTAAGTAAGCGTTTTCTTCCCTGGTTATCATTTTGTTGTACTTACTTAGTACATATCGAAAGTATTTTATGGATAGATTCTATGCGTGCTTGATAAATATATATGTCAGATCATCATTAATAAAATTGACTAAAAAAACAATGACTGATCATCAAACACATAAATTCTATGAAAAACGTTTTTCAGGGAAAATGCAGATTATTCACAGAGATTTGGTCCATCAAGGTAAATATTTCCATTTTCTTTAATTAGAAATAAATGTTAAAATTAGACAATAAAAGCTAGAAATCTAGAATGCTGTTGTGTGATTATTTTTACTAATTGATTGTATAATCGATATTACATGGCAAATAAGTAAAGAGTTGGACATTATATATCATGAAAAAGCACAATTCAACAACCTTGCACAGATATTTGTTTTTATATTGTTTTGAGCATTTTTTGCAGATTACAGTATGTTTAAAAACGTAATCGTTAATGTATTCCACTGTTTTTGACTATTTCCTTCATAATGAATAGTGCTTAAATTTGACTTCTTTTAAGGATGGCTTACATACTCATTGATTTTTTTTTTATATTTGTAGATCCTAAAGTTGCAAGAAAGATCGGTACGAGAATTCTCAAACATATTAAACAAATAAATCCCAGTGTATTTCACAAATTCTAAGAGATCTACCCGTGAAGATCCAAAACCAGTTTGTTAAATAATGCATTTTGGTTTCACTTAATGAAATAATATTGTCATGAAAGTCGATATACAGTGCTGCTATCCCACAAGTTGACATGGGATGGGATTGGATAGGATTCAGGATTGAGGATTCACGATAGGAACCACTCTCTACCATCGGCTCATACATTCACCTCTGTCGTTGGCTCGCGTATATCACAGTGATAAACACGAGAAATAGTGCGTTTGCTTTAATTTATTATAATTCAATTTATATGTTTATGTCTGACTTTTCATATAGATATTTACTAAATCAATCTAGAACTATTAATTTAATTTGAAATAATCCTGCAAAATTAATATTACTTCTTATACGTTATGTCAAAAATCTTGACTTGAGCCCATTGCAGAGGTGTCTGAGAGAGAAACGAACGACAACTCTGCATAGGAGGTTGGATAGGAACATATAGAAATTAATCCAATCCTATCCTATCCTATCCTATCCTGTATACTACAGCCAATCAGATTCGAGGAAAGGTTCATTCATATTTCAGAATAATTTACAAAAACGAAATACAGTATAAAATGTTTACAAAAGAACTATTTATAAAATTTAAATAGAAAATAAAACATTCTCTTTACTAAAAACAGATTTACATTATAAACTTCGAGTAATACGGCGTACCGCGAACGAACCACCGAAAGAATTTGAGAATGTAAACAACGAAGAGTCCAGACATCGAAAGACCGTATTTCTTCAGTTTGTTCGGATGATTTAACCGATTCTTACTTGTGTAAAAGTGTAATAACATGTTTTCCTGTTAAATTTGCTCTGTTTGATTGGATAATTCCACAGGAACCGTCGACAGCGGACTTGAATAGATGATGTGCGAGAACATGTAAGTACACTACAAACTGTACACGTACATTTGTGCATTTTTACACTTATTTCGCCCTTTAGACAATATTCTAATGACTTAAATTATAAACATTTTATTCTAATTTATGTAAACAAAAATAGGATGCGGAAAAATAGAGAGAAGTAGTGTAGATAGAAGTAGCTAGATTGAAGGGGAATAAATATTAACAAATATTCCGTCACATGATTCAATCAGCTATCAATGAGCTCTTAGACTAAAACAATCATATGTATTATGCCTTAATCAGTTTGTTACTATTATTATTTCCCTAGTAAGGTTAGAAAATAGTTTCTTTCATTTCAGTGCAATTTATGATAAATGAATGAAGAATCATTATGACCATTTCTAATGCTACTGTTTAAATGTTTAATAAGCTCATTCAGCAGTCAGCACTGCACTTATATTGTATGTACGTTTGTAATGATGTATTGTGAGTTATGAAACACAAGTTAATCTTTTAATATTCATTATTACAGAGAATGGATTTGCCTGCACTCATGCGTCATCACAGTATAAGGGATTTTAATCTAAAAAGTATGTATGATTTGATTTTTTATCGTGAATTATGCATGATCATCAGAATGCATATACATTATTATCTGAGTTGAGATAACGTGTCAGCAGATTCTCGGAACAAGTGATTTTCTTCTTTAAAAAATCGGGAGAGGAAATTAAACTAAAAGCAATGTTGAATTATTCTAGTCATTTTGTTGTCATATAAACTATGTATTTTCTTTTTCATATTCAAATTTCAAGACAAAAAAGAAAACAAAGAAAAATACATTAGTTAAAAGATAATAACAAGCAGAAAATAGAGAAAATCTCACAAACTAATGTATTCATATACTTGTTAGCAAGTCAAGAAGATAAAATGAATGATAATGTACTAGTTAGTAAATTATGTTAAAAAAGATTAAAAAAAAATAATATATGCCCTAGGTTGCAGTATAAGATTTTATTCTTCATGATTTCTTTATGCACTAGTTTTGGGAGAGAAAAAAAGGTGAAAATAAAGCCAATTGTACATGAAATGTGAAAGATAATCACAATCAAAAACAGTTAAAATGTGTAATGACACAACAGTTACAATCTACATGCCTGTATTTTTTTCCAGGAAAATCCTGCTCATTTCAGCTGTACAGATTGCAGTTCATCTCATATGCTGTTAGACTAAATAATGAAAGATGTTCAAACCAGTTTCAAAGAGTCCTAAGTCTGAAATCATGGTGCTTGTATTAAGGAGATCAGTGCTTTATTCTGTGCATTGTTGACATTTATGGAATTGTTCGGTTTATGACCATCTCTCTGACAATAACTCTGACATTTGAAATTCAGTTTGAGCGATGGATAAGGAAGCCAAATCATATGCATGTAAAACATTATACAACTGTAATAAAGACATTGATAAGCTTAAATTTAAACAAAGTGCGTGTAAATTTATCTGTGATCTTGGCATTGAAATCCATCCTGTACATGGATACTTTTAATGAATTTGTCTCATGGTAATTGAATATTCAATTGTTAATCATTGTTGAGGAATCACCCTGAATAAAAATATTGTGAACTTGATCAAATATTTTTTCCTCATTTAAACACTAAAAAATTAAGATCAAATGTCAAGGTTAAATACAAGGTTTACCCAAGAAAGTGTGATAATTGATGTAAATACTGTGAATTCTTTTGCATGTTTTATAAGATCTAAGGAACATTTGTGGATCATATAAATGTCTCTCAATTAGACACTAATGAACATTAAAGATAAAATTCCAAGACAAAATACAAATTTGGCTTTCTCAAGAATGAGTTATAAATACTGTAAATACTGTGAATTCTTAATTTTTTATGCATGTTTTATGATCTAAGGAACATGTGTGAGCTCACTACAATATTTATTGCTTTCAATCTGTCTAAGTGTGACAATGCAGATTTTGGAAAATATTTTAAATTAAACATAAATTATTAAAACAAAATTGGAAATTGAAAAGTACATTTTGTTTGGCACTGAACTGACCATAAACTGAGAAGAAAATGAAGTTAATTTAGAAATTTGACATTCTAGATATCTTGAATCTTATTCAGCAACTATATATTTTGCATGTTTGTGAAATATTCACATAAGAATAAATTAATATGAATTTAAATTAAAAAAAATATTCATTTAGATTTAATAGTTGATATAATAAGACAATCTAACATTTAAAATGATAAATATGTGAAAGTCAAGATATTCTAGATCTAAATTTTGGCGTGTCTGTTTGGTTTATAATTGTCTAATCATATAATCTTTTCTTATAACCGCGTACAGAGAAACATGTTATACAGGCACAGTTAGACTTCACATGTACATGCATATTATTTTTATGCTGTTCGGTTTAGGAAGAATAAAATTTTACATAAAAAATATACTAAAACATTATTACCTTATATACCTATGTTTTTTTTTTTAAATAATTAATTATAACACGCTGGGAGCACGTCGCGATCCTGTGGCCATGTCTCCCGATCATTGTAAGTAGGAAAATTGAAACAGAGTCTAGTTATATTTTTTTCGTTAATAAATGCCTTCTTCTAGATGCCCAAATTCTTTACAGAGGTTCGCAAAATCAGTACTTGCCCGCGTTATTACAATCTGTTTGTTTACATTTATTTTTAACATGGTAATTGTTGATAATCCTTAATTTAAAATGTGCGGTGTGTCAGGAATTATGGAATGTCGATCTCGATTATTTTTACCCATTTAATAAATGAATACCATAATTATATCTGCTTTTTTGGTGGTCATTCCGTTTTTTTTTTTCGATTTGTCAAATTAATTTCTAAATATTAAAAAAAACTGAGAGTTGCAGGATAGAATAGAATAGGATTAGACTGAACCACAGGATATGATTGTGGATGCAGGATTCACGATAAGATAGGATAGAATTGTCAACTTATAGGATAGCAGCACTGTAGGTTATGTCAAGCTCATCAAGCCTTATCGGCTAGAGGGAATGTTATTTTCTTATTCCTTTATTTCATTACTTATTGAACACTACTAAAGACTTTGATATCAAAATCTTCCATGATTTTTTTTTAAAGAAAATTCTTGAAAAACTTTTTCACTTGTAAACAGCTATGAGAGACACTGTTCCTAAGATGACTGTTTCTAAAATAAAGTAATATGTAAAACATAAATAAATCTATGTATTAAAATAATTCACATTAAAAAGATATATTTAATTCATTATAATTTTTGCATATTGTATATTATTTGGATGTTTAAAGAACCTATATAAAACCCTAGGCACTTGTGTTGACAATGCTTTATTCCAGTGTGTCATGCACAGTATAGGCATCTATACACATTCAAATATATAGTAAAAGCTACAAAAAAGAGCAAAGAATCATAAGCTAACAGCCCTAAATTGATGGACAATAATTATCTCAACATTATGAAAGATGAAATATGGCGCAAAAAAGTTCACATGTTTGAAGTACTCGTTTGACATTAACAGCAGATCTACACCAATATTTATCACTGGCATTATCAAATACATGTAATAAGTCAATACTTTATAACAATGAAAGAACAAATTTACACTTTGATGGGCTCCAAATAACCGAAAATGTTATGAAAAACTGTATAAACATCATGTGCCCTCTTGGGCCGAGTGCATTAATTCAATTTGTTCGTATTGAAAGCGATTAACTCGTACCAAAAATATTCTTAAAAATTACAACACATAAAGATACTGTTTGAAAGGT